>NC_068369.1:61338725-61446023 GCF_020536995.1 Dreissena polymorpha | reverse complement strand
GTCAATCAATTGCGCTGTTGTTCGACATTTTTCACACCAGCACCCTGTATTTAATGAATGTGAAATTGTATATAAAAAGTGTATATATTTTTCTGAGAACACATTCAAATACGACATGATAAAATCTTTTGAAGTACAACAAGGCTACATTTTGGTAATTGTATATATATGTAAACCCCCTCGAAACCCGACATGCTGTGAAAGTTGGACATGCTGGAGATGTAGCCGATATATTCAAAGAATTCGGTAGGGTAAGTAAATCCAGTTCTCTTAATTGTTTAAAGGCATTTTTGAAATAAATATATTTTTGGCATATAAAGGAGGCATTACCATCTATAATAAAATCCTGGTTATTAATATTCAGGATTTATTAAAATATGGCTATTTAAATTCAGGATGCAGGATTTGTCCCATATTTAGCACTTATTTACAAATTCTTTAAAGGTATGCCTGTGAAAAAGTTTTTTCACCGACAATTATATTAACCAATGTCCCCGAGTAACATATCCGTAGGGTTCTTAAAAAAAATCGTATTTGGTGGAAAATTCGACATTACATACAACGTGTTGATAAAAAAATGATATGACATGGTGCTGTACAAAGATGTCGAGATATGGCATGTGTGAAGTTCATTTATAAACTTAAAAGCTTACTATTACAGCTGATTTATGCCCACTCTGACGCATTGTAGATTATTTTCATTGAACTTTGAGGTTTTATAATGATACCCACTCTGAAGCTAACTTAATTTCCAGCTAATTTGTATCTTTTTTTATTGTTTGAAAATCATTGTAAATGTGAAGCAATTATTCATACAGGTAAAATATACGTCCGGTAAGCAAACTAAACATTTATAATAATAATAATAATAATATATATTCATTGTAAAATTATGTTTAATTATGTAACTAACACATTACCATTTACAAATGATATTGTTAAATATATTTCAAAGAAATACGTTACATTATGTAATTAAAATGAAGCTCTGCAACGCGTTATAATTATTTTTGCAATCGCGATCCTGGTCTACTGGGCAATTTATTCTCATTTTATAAAGAGCACTACGCAAGAGTCATCCCTGTACTAAGTTCAATATTCAAGCTATAACTATTTATTATTGTTTGCGATGTGATATTATTTTTACCGAATCGGATATAAAGGCAGTGAAGATATGAGTACATTGTTTGTGCCGTATAAGAATGTCGATCATCACGATAAATTGAACATCTTGTAATCGAGTGACGTTAAAGGGGCCTTTTCACAGATTTTGGCATATTTTGAAGTTTGTCATTAAATGCTTTATATTGATAAATGTAAACATTGGATCTTGAAAGCTCCAGTAAAAATCAAGAATAAAATTTAAAAAAGGGGAAAAAGTAGCCGGTACCAGGGCTCGAACCAGTGACCCCCGGAGTCCTTGAGTTAGTCTGAAGTAAAAACGCATTAGCCCTCTCGGCTATTCCGCTGGGTATACACTATTGAAGTTTTTTATACCTTATATAAGCAATCTTCGTAGTTTCGTAAATTTAAACGACAACAACAGAACTCTCCAAATTATTCTATCGTTTCGCGTTGCAGCGCTTTATAATTTTTAGGTTTTCAAATCGTCAAAAGATACATATAATGGCTTTATTGGACTATGGTAAATGTTCAGTAATACTGTTTCCTCACAAATATCATAACTAAAACGAAAATTTGCGAATCTAAAACAACTTTTTTCAATTTTGTCAATGACCGAACTGTGAAAAGATCCCTTTAATATTAAAACTACAGCATGATACAGAAAAAACAGTTGGCTGAAAGCAACCTAAAAGCAGTGGACTTTTTGATTTCAGAATAATATATCATAATAATAATTATGATACGTGAAGCAGGCATATTCAAATGCAATTTTACTTAATTGTGGAATTTTTGCATAAAATGCTTTTCAACATAAATACAATATCAATTCGAACCCAAATTAAGACAAGGTAAATGCGGTTACTGTTATTGCCGGGCAAGTTTGTATCAATCTAGTGTCATCTCATAATTTTGTTTTGTAATGGTCTGTTCAAACGATATACAAACTAAATACATAATGACCGCATAATGTTACTCGAAGTAGTTATGTAAATATATTACCAACAAGTCAATGAGTATTTATATTATTGTTTCCTTACAGCACACATTTCTACAATAAAGTGGGTGCGCTACATCCAGTTCACAAAATGAATTAGCATTATACAGAAAACAAAGAAACAATGTTATACTTCTAATGTAGAAAAAAAACACGTTCTCTAGAGTTATGAGACATGATCACATCAGAAGTCATTAGATAAATAAAAGTCTTATGGGATTAACAGAGTAGGAACTAGAACTCGAAGTAGAAGAAGAAAATAATAAACCAAATGCAAAACCACATCATCCGTTGTTGTTTTTTACATTATGCAACTCTAGTTATTGATCAATATTCTGAACCATGACATATATAGATAAAGAGCTTCTTGATCAATGCAACTTCCTTTCAGTGGCCATTTGGTTTTTATTGCTTCAGAGTGAATCTTGCAATACAATCTTTAGTTAGATTATACATTTGGTTTGAACAATTTATCTGATTTTATTTATGGTTTGCACAATATGTTCGCTATTGCCATATATATTGCAAGCTGTTCATAAATCTAATTTTATTTTTATTTGTTTAAGCAAATCATCCAAAACCGGGCTTTTGATTTGACAGTAAAGCTTAAATCATAATTCTAATTATTTAATAATTAATAAATACCAATTAAATAAATCTGTTTAAGTAGATTGAAATAAATCAAGGTCGCGATTCGTGTACACTATATATTGATTTATTGCAGATATTGTTTTTTACAACTACATATAGTTTCAATATTGCAATATTAAATAAATACAATAAATCAAGGTCGCGATTCATTGCACTTTATCTTTATTCATTGCAGATATTGTCTTTTACATGTACACATAGTTTCATTATTGCAATTTTAATTTAATACAATCACGTTTAAGACATTATTCATTTTTTCCAGAATGTTTTTGTATGAGTTGTATTTTTAATTTATTCAGCAATGTAGTAAAAGTATGGAATCACAATGTTTTAATTGAATGAAAACATATCATTCATTTGAATGAAAGTTACATCTGATTTTCAGTAATGTGTGTACACAAGATGTTATAAACGAAGCCTGTAGACATTTTGTTAAAATTTGATCACATTGCTTTTTTTAACTTTTCATTTTACATTTTTTTAAACTTAAAAGGGTAGTATTCAACACATGTATAAATGCAATCAAAACCTATAGTTAGAAGAACGTAAGAAGGAAATAAATTAAAAAGTCATCAAGTTTGATAAAGTTTAGTAAAAACAATTATATTTACATAAGCGACAACGGTTCGCCATCATCATGTCAAATAATGTACTTATACATAAGTGTTTGTTTGGCTTTTTGCACCGAGTTTGTTAATGCCGACGCTTCTGTTTGAAATATGAATGACACATAAATCCCACATGTCTCGAATGCTTTTCTTGGTATTGCTCGGCGGCTTTGAAATGACAAGAAGACTTTATTTCTTTCTATAAATTGATCCATAATCTAACGTAACAATCTTTCCTTAAGATGATTCAACCATTTTGCCGGTAACGCCTTCGGTGAGAAATCAACATTGCTAAAGGCAATACAAACTTAAAGAGTGCATCTTCAGGATTACAATTACATTATAGAACAAGATTTGTTCATCTGCAAACTGATTGTCAATGAAATTTAAGCAATTTTAACACACGACGCTACATGTTAAATGTTATTATAGCAGATACCAGTATCAAAATACTCGAAATTTGAGAGATAACATATACAGGTCTTAATTACACCCAAGAGTCTACATCGTTTAACATTATCTTGAAAGCGTATCGTTGGTTCTTGAAAGTGTTGAGCCAGTTTAATCTTAAACAAACGGAAGATGATGTTATAAAATAGGTCCAAGACTATGTTTTACTTTATTTATTTTTTTTTTATTTTTTTTTTTTTTTTTTTTTTTTTTTTTTTTATTCAATATCATACATATAATGTAAACATGTATATGGTCACACAACACAGTGATTGTTTAAAGCAATACAGTTCAGACATGTTATACAAGATATGCTCATATATATATATATATTATATATATATATATAATTATATATATATATATTATATATATATATATATAATATATATCTATATATATATTACATCATATCTATATATATATCATATATATATATATCTATATAGATCTATCTACTATACTATCTATTATATATATCTCTATATATATATATATATCTATATATATTATTTTTTTTTTTTTTAGAGAGAAAAGAAAAGAACAACAGAGGAATAGTTATGAAAAATGATGAGTTGTAAAAAGTCGGAAGAAAGCATACTGTATTTGTGTGTTTGTTGTTTCTTCACACTGATCTTGTCAGATTGAAAAACTATATATATATAGACATAAACAAAACTATTTTAGAAAGATAAACTAACATCAGAGTGAAAATGTATATAAGTGGACAAAACATTATGAGAATTTAATCCGATTCCATTTTTGTTCAAAGATTTGTAATGTGTCATTACTGAGGGCTATTTCTTTCTCAATCTGGATTTTTAGTTTAAGACTATGGACAAAACAATTAAAATTTGGTACTTGTTTTTTGTACTCATGTTTAAGATAAAATATTTCATCAATATAACCATAAAATTCACAATATTATTACCGTCTATTGATTTCAATGAGTTAATTCCTGAAACTTACATTTAAGAAAGATAGTTTAACGTTAGTTGCTGTTGTTCAAGAAAGGATGTTAATTGATTCCAAATAGGCTGGATGTGTTTGCACTCCCAAAAAAGATGTTCTATAGTTTCAATGTTTTCACTGCAGAGTCACACAGATTTGAGTTAGATAATTTGCATTTATAGAGATATTTATTTGTAGCTATAATTCTATGGATGTATTTATATTGAAAATTTCTCAGTGTGCTTTCAATAGTTGCTTTATATGGCATGGTAAATATGTGTTTCCAATTAAGTTCATTTTCTCCAAAAAGGACTTTCCATTTATTTTGGATTTTGGAGTTTTCCGTAGGGTTTTTAATTTGTAGTTTGTAAAATATTTTATTTGTTTTGTTTTTTCTTCCAAGTATGTTTTCTACAAATATTGTTTGAGTACATGGTGTATTATTTGTATTGATTTCAGATTTAATATGTATGGGTATGCTTTTGATTAGTGTGTAGTATTTCAGAAAATTATTTGAAGGTATTCCGTATATGTAGCATATATTATCAAAAGAGTAGAAATCCTTAATTCTGTAGTCATATAATTGGTCGACATATTTAATGCTTCGTTCAAACCAATCTTTATAGAAAAACGTCTTATTGTTTGAAGTTATGTCTTTATTGTTCCATAAAATTGTTTTACTACTGGTTTGGGTTTCTAAGTTATGAGTGACATCACTCCACGCTGATAGAACATCAGACAGAAATATGTTTTCGTTTGCAATTTCATGTAAGATAGTATTGCTGATGTTACATTCAAAGAGTAAGGAGTCACCATATTTTTTTAGGATTTTCTGGTAGAATAATTTCCATTTACTCGTATTGGTATTATCTAGGTATCTTTAACCCAGCTGCATTTGATTGCATTCAAGAATGAGTCAATGTTCGTTAATTGGATACCTCCATTTTCTACAGATTGAATTAACTGAGTTCTTTTTATTTTATCAGGCTTACCGTCCCATATGAAATTAAATATTGTTGATTTTATATCGTTAATAACATCATTTGGTGGATTTGGGAGAACTGTTAATACATATATTAATTTAGGAAGTGCAAACGTTTTTAATACTGTGTTTTTTTCCGATTAGTGTAAGTTTACGATGATGCCATGATTTTAAGCAGTTTTTAAAATTCTGTAATTTAGGTAGTATGTTTTTAAGAACTGTATCCTTTTCATTATTTGTGAAAGTAATTCCTAACGTTGTGGCTTCATCGGATGTCCAATTAAATTTCATTTCTTTTTTATATAGAACATTACTTTGTTTTAATTACCTACTCGTAGCACGGTACATTTACTTTTGTTTAGTTTAAGACCCGATGTCATTCCGTAAAGGGTTAGCGACTCTATTAGGTTATGGAAAGAATCGTAATTGTCGTTTAAAAAGTAAGTGGCGTCGTCAGCAAATAGGGATTGTTTGATTTCTTCGTCAGGTTCTAGTGATATGCCTTTTATGTGTTTATTTGATTGGATGTGATGTGATAGATACTCGATGCAAATAATAAATAGCGATGATGAGAGTTTTTTTAATCAATCGTTAATTCATATTATAACGCATGCATGTTTTCTGAATTTACTTTTTGTTTTGTTTTGCATCAAGTTTAATATCGTGTATACAAAGATAGAAATACAAATAAACAACGTATGTTAATGACAAACTAGACGCGTATAATGCACCGAGTAAAATGCCCATTGCTTGTTTTGCTGACATGTCATGTCTTGGGAAAGCATGCGGTCCATTGATTGTTGTATAATCTTATGTAAATGGCGAGCTGACGTTCATATATGTCGGTTGCATGCGTCATATTAAGTCGTAACCTTTGGTCACGCGATTTCGCACATGTTCCCGACGAACATTGCACACGTCACCATTGAGTGTTCCAATATATATTAAAATTTTGATTTTCAGTAGAAAAGTCAATACTACAATGTACGCACACAGCCTGATATTACGGTTACATATTTTATTGTTGTAATTCTTGTATTATACGAGCATTTGGAAACGTTGTGTGTGAATTTGATAAGCGAAAATAAATTGCAATTAAAAAACTGAAATGGACTCGTTCATTGTATTGTCTGTTCTAAAGACATTATGATTAATGTACAAAACGAAGTTCTACTTAATCTCAACGTCTCATGTAACTATTACGATTTAAAGCCTATTTTCCCTGCCGGCATACATGTGCATAAACACCTCAATTTTTTTTGATGAACAAATCCGCTTTAAAAGAAAGACGAGATCTTTTATACTTATTTTCGTTACATACATTGAGCTTTAGAAAGTTAATGTTTATAGCTGTGGTAAACATCTGAGTAGTCAAATTGTTTTAAATTGACACGTTTCTCGTGTATTGCGTGTTGATGTATGTTTGTTGGAGCTGCGATTTATTTTTTTAAACAAAAATATATATTAATGCTAGTGACATGTTTTATTTATGTTTATTATTTACAGCTTGCAAGAAGAGCAATCAAATGGTGGTGATATGATTGAAAATAAATATAATAAATAAATATTTATATACTCTTGAAATCGACTTTTCAGTGATTTGGCATACATGAATAATAATTAAAATATACATTCAGACAAAAAGAAAGATAAAGCCTAGAAACGAATAAATAGTATGTGCCACCTAAAATATATTCTCGATAGGAAATACTAAGACATTATATATTGTTCGTTTATAGGACCAATAATGGAATATTCCGACTAGATAATTGCAGTAATAATGAAAATGACTACTTGGAACAAATTCGAATAGAAGCAGCACTATTGTATTGACTTGTGCAAAACTTGTCTCGATTTCTCACCTCTACAAAGAGGTTTGGTGGGAAACATTTATTGTACCGGAATAGTCGGAGCTAATAACCCCTACCCATTACGGCATGGAAACATTAGAAATGATACGACCCGCACAACATACTCTAATTCATTTGCACCATCAACCATTGCGGAATGGATCAAACTTCATTTAGATACTAGAAATGCTGTTCTCTTACGTCTCTTAAGCATAATCTATATATAAATGTTACGAAACCAAATTATTATATTATTATGGTGAAAGGTGTCAACAAATGCTTCACTCAAAACTCGGAACTGAGTGTAGTTCACTTGATCACAGTCTATTAAAGGGCAATATTGACCTTTCACCTGTATTCACTTGTGGTGCAATTGAATCAGTTTCTCATTATTTTTTAGAAGGTCAACGACAAACACACAAAAGAGAAGTTCTTTTCAGTAGAATTGCTTATTATTAAATTTACCTGGAGAAAAACACGCTTATCTTCGATCTAGTTCATTTGTACATTTAATGCAACACATGGTATGATACCTAGTTGTCTGTCAAGGCAAACAACTTCATTGTATTGTTTTTGTTTAAACAGTTTCGCTTCGTCTTTTTTTCTGTCGGAGGTTTCTTCACATATATCTCATCAACCTTGATTAAACTATTATTTCTGTCTAAATAACGTACGTCAATTGATTGCTTTTTATATATTGTATTGTTAAAATACATGCTTTCTACCTACAGAAATGTGACAACTAGCCTGCAATTACTGCGTTTGGAGAAGAATCATTTAAGATTTTGATCTTTCAATGTGACTCAGTTGTTATTGTATATGCTCATCACATGGATAACATGTTTGTTCGTAAAATAAAATATGTTTAAACTAAAGCCTTTATTCTCTCTAATGTTAATCTCCCCCCACGTAAACTTCCCCATGGTGTAATAGTTCTGCGCGTGTAAATCTTATAAGTTCGAGATCCTTATGACTTTCACGTGCTTAAATGAAAGTAATATAATGAGTTTCTTTCTGAAACAATACGGGTTAAAATAATAATTATCAACATTAAAATAATGTGTTCAGTATTTGTGAATTTTGAGAAATCTTGAATTTTCAGCTTCCATTCAGACAAAGATGTTACATTTCGGCAATTAGATATGATTATAAACGATCTTGTCAACTGCGTGTATATTGCATTTCGTGATGGTTAAATTTTCCCATTAGATAAATTATTAATTAAATTTAATGTATATTTACAGTTAACCTAATGAATATTTACTATTATTATAATATAATGATTTTTGAGTTTAATATCTTACACTTTGAATAATGATGCTGTCTTATATAAATTTTGCAATCATATCAACAATCACATGTTACTATTAAAACAGACATTCACTATGATTTATCTGAATGCTATGAGGAATGTGTCATTCAATGATAGTGGCGTTGAAGTTAGTTCACGATTGTTTTAACTTTTATTGATAAAAATAGTTAATAATTGTGTTATTCAATAAATTCTGATTTCTCGTCCAAGTGAATGTATTGCATTTTATGAGAACATATATATTCTTCCATTTCATTAAAGGGACCTTTTCACAGATTTTAGCATGTTTTGAAGTTTGTTATTCAATGCTTTATATTGATAAATGTTAACATTAGATATAAAAAGCTTCTGTAAAAAAATCAAGAATATAATTAGAAAAAGAATAAAAGGTACCCTCAGCAGGGCTCGAACCACTGACCCCTGGAACCCTGCAGTGAAGAGTCTACCACTTAGACCACTCGGCCATCCTTCCGGATACAATGCCAGATGTATTTTATACTTTTATATTAGCAATCCTCGTTGTTTCACAAAGTATACCGACAACAACAGAACTCTCCAAATTATTAATTTCTTCGCGTTGCAACGCTTTATAATTTTCGGGGTTTTAAATCGTCAAAATGTGCATATAATGGCTATTTTAGAGCATGGTTTATGTTCAGTATTACTGTTTCCTCACAAATATCATAACTAAAACGAAAATTTGCGAATCTGAAACAACTTTTTTCAATTTTGTCAATTCACCCAAACGTGAAAAGGTCCCTTTAAAGTTCAATTATGAAGACCAGTATGACACAGGCCAATATGTGTAAACAAAAACACGCACAAACATCAATATAAGTTTTTTTCTGCTTAACATTTGCATTTTAGTCGCCAATGAGACATATAACTATGATATACGAGGTCATACGGTATTACCATAGTATCTTCAACAGGCAATGTCCTAGACAGAGCTTGATTAGATTGTCTGTGGGTGGTCGGACAGGGTTGAGTGCAAATTGATTGAACAGTTTCCATAACTTGATTTGCCTCTTTACTGAAGATGAACTGGCTGCATTGAATTGGTATCGGAGTGGAAAAAATTACAACATGATGGCAAAATAATTAAGATACTTTCACGTGTTACAAGTAGAAAAATATATCATTTTAAGCGTTAGTATTGAAAGTAATACATATAAAATAATAAGCTTGAAAATGCTTGGATATGCAGAACGTTTAAACAGCATTGTGATTTCAAAAATTCATCCAATATTTAATTTGTAAATGCTTTATTTTACAGGTTTTCCAAATGTCAAGGGTGAATGAAAACATACGTGTTAAAATAAAGATGGCTACTTATGTCTATTATATTGTTTTGCTCAATAAAGTTCGCTGTTCTTATATAATAAATGGCTTTCAAAATCGGCATTTCTAAAAGTATTATAATTACAATCATCCTATTTCATATTGCCAAAATCCTACATAACTGTAATATATTCATTACAATAGTAAACACTACTTTTTAGAAATATACAGGCATAGTTTAATTCTATTGTAAAACATGAATTAATATATAAGACGTTAATGGCTGCGAACAACTGTGTACAGGTCATTGTATTGAAAGTAGACAAGTCACTTTCGGCAGATCTGCACCATTCGTAAAAAACGTACTAATAAAAACAAAATATACTTGTATAAGTTAATGTTGTGTTAATTCTGAAAAAATACGTCAACACATTAACCTACTATTTGCCATGCTTTCTAAGCCTTCGCATGATTGTATTACATTTTGTGGTGTTCATTAAGTACAATTAAAATCCAGTTCTAATACATATTTCGAACATGATACTATACGGTGTTGCTTCACATGAGATAATTAAATAATAGGGACTAATGCTAGTTCGGTAAATAAGGGTCTTTCTGCTGTTTTGTTTAATTACATTATCAGATTTGCCTATGAGACCATTCACTCAAATAAGGCGTTTATTCCATTTCCGAAGAATACATTTAATGAGTATTGATCCCTGGGTTGCATCTCTAAGGCTGTATGGGGCGGAGGCGCGCTGGTGTCAGTCATACGGAAAAGAAACTACACAATTTCTTACCGAAGGGCTGTGTACGGACAAATCTAGACTACATTTTACATTAAATCGTATATTATCGTATTAGATCGACTGTAAAATACTCATCGTTAATGAGGAGATTCATATAAAGGCAATGACGCAATTGTGTCAAACACATATAGTATTATTTAAAAATATATATGATTGTCAGATTACCAGTTATCGTTGGCATTATATTAAAACAATTGAACGAATCACATATGTGTCTATTTTATTGTAAATGCAGTTTCCTGTATATTTCTGACTTAAAATTACAAATACATCGGTTGTAAGTAAATGTCATCAGCGCATATTGTTCTAGACGTTCTTCTAAAAAGTAAATCTTGATCGAATTACAAATGTTTCTTCATTTATTCGACCACTAGATTGACTCATTGAATTGTGATTATATTATTTGCAATATGTGTAACTTTCGCAGTGTATAAGTTTCCGCGCCTGAACCTTCATAATGGGTTGAGCCTGGGTGTGTCCGAGCACTCCTGTATAATTAACATACTTTGTCAATTGTTTTATACCACTTTGATGGTTTGTTGAACTTAAATATATAATGGCATTTGGCAGTAATTTACCAGAGTTTACTAAACAATTATAATTTAACTTAAATTCAAAAATATATTGCAACAAACCCCTTTCACATATATTGGAATTTGGAATTGTTAATGTTAAATATATTTGATGGTAGAGCCTTTGAAATTTTAGGATGCATCAGAATAATGACTGTTCTGATTGTAAATGCTTTCACTGATAATTGCTTGTATCAACATTTAGGTTTTTCATATGTTTTAGGTTATGGTCTTATGATAAGTATCGGTTTATTTGACATTTCGAATATACGTCGTACTTCAATTTCCCAATATGATTATGGCTGGGTTTATTTACAGTATACAATATCGTCTTATGGTCCAGCGTTGACAGCTACCGATGATTTATGAAATTGTGCCCTTTTGGGTTGTGGTTTTCAATACTGAAATTGCTTTAATGAGTTCATATTCTAATGTAATCTCGGCTAAATGTCACTTTAGATATATACTCTACATATGATACATGTACTAGTCTTTGCTTCTTCAGAAATCCCTTAGTAATAACGTAAGCGATATCGGAGCTTTCCACTCTCTTGCATTGTACGATAAGATTCCGGACTTTGTTTACATGACCACAATATTATAACACACAAATACTCTGCTCTTTCTCATGGCACTCATACACACGATTTTCGGCTTCATTCAACATTTGCGAAATGAACGCTGATCGATGTGATAAGAAGGAGCTTCTATTAACACAGTCATAGAAGAGAGAACAAACATTAATGTTTTACACTGTATAAGTATTTGTAAATTGATTATGTAAAAGCAGCGGTATTTATTAAACAATCATTTTATTTTAAATCATCATCATATATTGTACAAATCCCACGACACACAAACATAAAACTCTGTTTAAATGCATCACGAACATATGCATTTCCGCTGTATTAAAAAAATCAAATAAGGTTGTCGTTTTTTCCTTATTATCAGAAAAGTCAATAAATATTTGTCAACACTGCCAAACACTATGATGCAATACAAATACTTCCAGAATTATAAGTGTCATACGATGATTAATTTCAAAAGGAAGACCTGATACAAGTACTCTTGGTGTACACACGTATAAATACAAACATGCTTGAATTTTTGCATCTAAAAATATTTTCATAAAATCATATTGTTTCGTTTCACGGATGATCTCGAGTCTGGTTCGGATTTATATGGTTAACATCATTTAATTTTCAAATAAGGTTGCTTGAATGTCTAAACAATTGGTCCTAGAACCTCGATTTAGACAGACCATTTCCATTTCAGAAGATCAACACACACCGTATCGGATGAGTATTTTGTTAAGAAACTAAATTTTAAAGACAAATGTTTCAACTAGCTAGTTACATTATTTTTAATTTATATATAAATATGTTCGGCCAAATTGCTTGTATTAGCTGAATACATAAAAATGTATTTGAAAAGCAAACAAAGTGAATATAAAATATTGTTTTCAATTTGCGTGTTTGTTTAAAGGCCACACTATGTGTTTCTGCCTGTAAAATAAATGCTTGTACACTATTTTTTATTTATATTACTTATACAAGTTTTCAAATTATTGTGTTGTATACGTTTCAATGAAAACAAATTAATTAATGTAATTAATATGATTCTAGCAAACGCGTTACCACTAATTAAGTAATTGCAACTATCGCGATTCATTTCTTTCATCTTTCTTGTTTGTCTTATTATTGTAAAGAACACTAACAATAGTAAACCCTGTACACATTTTGATATACATGCTTGAATTGCTGAAATTATATAAACAAGAACACCACTTTAACATATTGTATTATCGATTCGTCTAATGGACGAGGCGATTATACGCTAATAATAAGCGTTGTTCTTTTAGATATTAGAAAAAAAGCACGTTACAAAACTATTTAAATACTAAATGCAGACACGTTTTTTTATTTTTAACAAATATTGACACAAATCTTATTTAAATAATGTAAAAAAGTTGATAAAAGTCTTGATAATTGAATACTACCACAATTTTGTTTCATCCTTTAGACAATCAAAAATATAATTATATCGAATGAGGTGTGTAAAATCCCTAAAACACATTTACCATGAGCAATTTTCTTACTTTTATCATTCTTCCCCTTCAAATATTCATTCTTTCACTTTGTCTGTTCTTTCGGGTCGGGCGCACGTTAGCTATTCCTCATCCAATTCTTTCTTTCACCCGCGTATAACATAATGTACACCGATATAGGTTTATATAGGATGACGATATCTTTGTTCCATTCCCTCACTATGAGACCTAACGGTCTTAAACAAATAAACATGTTCGAACTAGTATGTTGGCTGGCAGCCCTACTTCTTAGAGGAGGCGATGTCCATTCAAATTCTGGATCTGACAGCTCCTTTGGTATATCTTCCTCATATTTTTGGTACTTCTTTCTGATCTTCAATATACGATGCATTCAAGAATTATCTCAAAATTATCCACTACAATTTACAGAGCTTCATCTCATAGAAATATATTCTATTTGCAGACCTAATTGGATTCGATATTCTAGCCTTTACTGAAACTTGGCTTAGTTCAACACTTGTCACTGCCGATTAACTTCTGCCGTCATACCATACGCCGCTTAGAAGTGATAGACCGAACGATACCCATGGAGGCATTCTCTTATATATAAAATCTGATCTTTTTGCCACTGAGCGCCCGGACTTGCATATAAATTATATTGAATGCTTATGGGTAGAATTACGCATCCAGCAAAGGCGACTTTTATTCGACTGTCTTTATAGACCACTTAACTATAGTCCTTATGTACTAGAATGCAAAAGAAATCCGTGTCACTAGCCGTGGGCACAGGTATCGAAAACATTATTATTATATGTAGTTTAAGTTTAAACCTATTTATTTAAGCTCGATTGCATCGAAAGCCTAAGGCTTGTATAAACGCTCTCGAGTCCGTTTCCTGGGCCTAGACACCTACTTGGTGTCTTTGGGGGAGATCTAAAGAACGCTCCCACAGTGGGGATCGAACCCGTGACCTCCCGGTCGCTAGGCGGACACCATATCCATTACACCACGGCGGCCTACATGTAAGATCTCTCCCAAAATATTAGCGAACCTACCCATTTCACTTAAACCTCCGAATCTGTTTTTGACCTCTTTATGATTCTCATCTTCATTAACAGTGTTTAACAGTGGCGTTGGTGAACCTTTTCTTTACCAACAAGTTCGGTATCATTGTCCATTCTACTGCGTCATCAACTTCAACCTTGAACTTCAACCACTCAAAATGTGCAACTTCATGAGATACACATGAATGCCAAATATCAAGTTGCTATCTTCAATATTAAACAAGTTATGGCCAATGCTAAAGTTTTCGGACGGACAGACGCCATATATTTGACATTTGACCTTGAAGTATAACCTTGACCTTCACCTTTCACCACTCACAATGTTCAGCTCCATGAGATACACATACACGCCAAATATCAAGTTGCTATCTTCAATATTAAAAAAGTTATGGCCAATGTTAAAGTTTTTGGACGGACAGACACCATCAATTTGAAATTTGACCTTGAACGATGACCTTGACCTTTCACCACTCAAAATGTGCAGCTCCATGAGATACACATGCGTACCAAGTATCAAGTTGCTATCTTCAAAAGTGAAAAAGTTATTGCCAATGTTAAGTTTTTTTCGGACGGATGGACAGGCAGACTGACATACTGACGGACAGTTCAAGTGCTATATGCCACCCTACCGGTGGCATAAACATTATTTTTTGGGGTGGTGGGCCGGTATAGTTTGAGGGTGTGGTGGTCATTTATTAGATGACCTTTAATTAAAAAATAATAATAATGGGGGATTGAGGGGTGATTCGGGGGGGGGGGGGGGTGCGGGGATGGTTTGTGTGGAGTCTTTTGTTGTATGTCAGGTAAGAGTTGTTTTGTCAAAGTATCGATCGAATCTAATCATGAATAAAGAAGTTTTGGCAATTTTAGCAAAATTTAATAAATTGACCATGAGAGTCAAGGTCATTCAAGGTCAAGGTAAAATTCAACTTTCCAGGTACAGTACCCTCATGATAGCATGAAAGTATTTGAAGTTTAAAAGCAAAAGCCTTGCTTCTTTAGAAGTAAAGTGGATCTAAACACAAATGTAACCATATATTCAAAGTTACTAAGTCAAAAAAGGGCCATAAGTCAGTGTTAGTCAGTGTTGCAAGTATGAAAGCAATAAAATGGACCTAAACATAAAACTTAACCAAAATTTTCAATATTCTAAGTATAAAAAGGGCACATAATTATGTCAAAATGCAAGCCAGAGTTATCTAACTTTGCCTGCCCAGTCCCCTCATGATAGTAAGTAAGTGAACCAAGTTTGAATGCAATAGCATTGATACTTTATGAGAAAACTGGACCTAAACTCAAAACTTAACCGGACGCCGACGCCGACGCCAGGGTGATGACAATAGCTCGTAATTGTTTTTCAAAAAATAGATGAGCTTACGAAACGCGGAACAACAGCATTCATCAACCGACTTCTGAAAAATCATCAACAACTTAACAAATAAAAACGCCACACATAACCTAAATTCATTCTTCTAATCTTAATCTAACCTAACGCTACCAAATACACATACGCAAATCCAAAACATTCAAAATACAGACTGTCCCGTCTTTGAAGATTTCACCATTTCCCGCCAAGATGTCATAGATTCTATTAAAGTTATAAAAACTGGAAAGGGCTCAGGACCGGGCCAATTAAATAGCATAGCCTAGAAAGAAATCGCAGCTGAAATTACAGGTCCACTTCAATTTTTTTTTCAATTGTTCACTAAATACTGGTAGTGTTCCACGGAGTTGGAAAGAAGCAAATGTATGTGCAATTCATTAAAAGTCAGATCCTCAAAATATAGGTAACTACAGACCAATCTTCCTCCTAAGCATTGTAAGTAAATGTCTTGAATGAAACAAGGCTTTTTGTATCATAACCTAAGACGTAAATTCGCTAAATTTCACTCAGATGTTTTGAAGCGTCTCCGTAAATTAAAATATGTTTAAAAATAATCATATTAAACTTTTGCATTTAATTAACTCGTTTTATCAAAAGGATATGCTGTTGATGTACTTAAAAACACATGCTTGATGGTTTTTTATTCACAATATTTTTCTTCGCTTAAAATTTGGAATTATGAGATATTATGGGCATTTTTCACATTTGAGCATAATTGTGTCTTTGTGTCGTGTGCACAAATCTGCATGAAAACTACATTAAGACACACACCTTACATCAAATCATTTCTGTCGTAAGTTGTCAAAACACCTATATCCTGTTTGATTCCAATAATGTCTCTTTAATGGAATTACTATTTTTTATACATTTGATTCTTAATATTTAATCAACTTAAATTGTTTTGTTAGTAGTTTAATTTTGCAGTACCGCCCCATTAATATTTTTATTTTAACTTTACAGAACTTCCCCTGGATTTTGTTCACGTCATTGTGTTTTTGCGCGTCAATTACGTCATAACTCTTTCTCTGTTCCTGGGTACATGGATTTTTGTGACGTCAAACGACCAACTTTCCAAGTTGTAATCTACATGCATAGGTCATTGAGTTTATAATTTTATTTTTATTTTCTCTGTGAAAGGCGTTTCTAGTTTGATTTATTTTTTAGCAAAACATAAACAACCGAGCAATGTAATATTGGGTTTACGCCCATTATTGCTGCTTCTTCCTGTATTTGTGCGATGATGATCTGAAATGTATACTTCATGATGCTATTTTCTTAAATCTTTTTCTATAAAGAAGGAAAGTAGTTGACACTTGTTCATAGTTTCAGTCCATCGTTCCTCAAAAAGTTTTAACTCTGTTGCTCTGGTATCTTCAATACCATTGAGTAATTAAATGGTAATTAAATTGAATTCGTTTTGATTCCCTTTTATTATTGTTTAATTAAAGTTACAATGCTATGAGGTTAAATTTTATTTACACGTACATGTATTATGAATATTGCTGGGCCAAGTGTGAGGTTGAGCGCTCCAAAACCGTATTGTGCTGTATTGTCCTGTTTTGTACTGTTTTCGCAATCGGTCACTTGCCTTAAATAAAGGACCTACTAATTGTTTATAATAATAATTTAATACTACTCCAGCAGCTGGAGTTTTACTTCTTTATATTGAGAGAATTCTTCGCAAGTACATCTTTAACCATTTAAGGGCTTCTGACTTTATAACACCAATTCAATCAGGTTTTACAATGCCAACCAATTAGTCTCGGTTTATCACTCTTTCTGTAAAGCCCTCGATGTAGGCAACAATGTTAGAGCGGTGTTTTGTGACATTTCTAAGGCTTTTGATAGAGTATGGCAGGCAGGGCTAATTCATAAGGCTAAGACTCAGTGGTATATCGGGCAATCTGTTATCTTGGTTACAGAATGTAAAGCTGACTCACTGCCGATCAACGCTGGTGTTCCCTACGGGTCTATATAAGGGACTCTCCTTTTTCTTGTATACATAAACGACATTGTGCGAGATATTCACTGCTCTGTTCGTATGTTTGCAGACGATACTGCGTTTTACATAATTGTCGACAATCCGGTTATGCAGCCACTCAACTCAACGCTGATCTTGTAAAATTCCATTCCTGTGTCGATAAATGGTTGGTTACCTTCAATCCATCTAAAACAGAGTTATTAGTAATATCAAGAAAAAACAACCGCCCGTTCCAACCCCCTCTTTTTTAACGACTGTACACAAAATTAAGTTTCGTCTCATAATCATTTAGAATTGTTTAATTCGTGCTCTTGTCATGGCCACATTGAAACAATTAAGAATAAAGCATGGCAGATAATAAATCTAATGAGATCTTTTAATTTTACCCTCGATAGAAAGTCCCTTCTCACTGCATATACGACATTTTTTTAGACCAATTCTACGCTGATGATGTCTAGGATAGTACAACCGCACAGGATGAAATTGAACAGGAGCAGCAAGAATAATTAGTAATGGGACACGTCTAACATCACTGCAGAATTTATATAATGAAACGGCTCTTGAACCCTTAAAACATAAGAGAACTAAACATTAACTGACCCTCTTCAACAAGATCTATAATTCTCTATCACCCGCATATTTGTCTGCACTTATCTCCTATAGTGAGGGGGAAACAACGGCATATCCACTTCGTAATTCCGATAATATACGCAGCATTCAATGTAAATCACAGCTTTTTACACGATCGTTCTTACCATCAACGATCAACCTATGGAACATCCTACCTTAATCTGTTAGATCTGCTCCTTCTCTCTCTCTACCTTCAAAGCAAATCCCTATGCATTACTTCGATGGCGAGCGGACTCTGAATGTTCTTCACGCACGTTTGCGAATGCATTGCAGCAACTTAAATAAACATTTGTTCACGAAAAACATATCGGAAAGTCCTTATTTCCAATATAGAGAGATTGAAGAAACGTACCACTTTGTCTACACTTGCCCAATTTATAATGAAAAAAAGAGCAATCCTATTTGATAATATGTCCAGTTTTCAAGTAATAATTTCACAACTTTTTCTCTTCGGTAACAAAGACGGATCACGCGAAGAAAATTCACTTATATTCAAACAAAGCCAGTCTTTTATCCGAGATAATCATAGATTCTAACATACCCCCATCTCAAGAACAGACCTGATTCTGCTAACGATGACCCGCCCAGCGCCGCAACTGTTTCTTTTATTATCGTTAATTTCTCGAGTAGTAACTATTTTATATTATTCTTTATTGCAAATGCATAATGCTGATGTATACATTTTGACGTAATATTTTTCCTTCGCCATCTACATCATCTTGTTACGCTTTTGTATTATTTTCCTTATCCTGTTTTTCATTCCGATACTATTTACTTACATGTAAATTATAATATTCGCAATTTAGTGTTTCGACATTATGTACATTGTAGTTGTATGCTCAATTATTTATACCTTATCAGCGGCATCTTCAAATGGCAGAAGAGAGACTTAGCATAAGCTTAAGCTTCGAGCTTTTTTTATCAATTCTGTCAACTTGCACTTTGCAGTCCTATTGTTAAGCATATTACGTCGAAAGTTGATAGTATGTTTATTTTGTATTATATTGCTTTCATGATGTATATGTATTGCAAACTTAATATTGTTTAAACCAACATGAGGAATCTACATTGATTTTCTTTATCGAAATTTTACTTTAAAATGATTCAGCATCACTTTGTATAGCGTTTGACAACAACAACAACAAATAATAAGTATAGTTTTTATTTCGCAACTAACACCATGTGGTTAACATATCAGGGTCAATACGAGTATTGTTATTGACCGACGAATTCCGATAATCAATATGCTGTTATCTAATTTATGGCTTTTATTGTTTGTTCCTTTCCAGCGAAACTGTAGACTAAATACGGAATCATCACATTACGTTGCTTGCAGTAGACTTTAAAATAGATTATAACAAAGTTTCCCGACAATGGGAATTCGAAAAAGCATGTTCGCACAACATTCATGTTATCAATAAATTACATATGCTTTAACAGAAAATATAGAAAACGTGTTAAAAATGAAACGTTGAAAAACATATTTAAATCCTTATGTTCGCTAAATGTATCAGGTATTATAACATCAGATGTCGATTGCAACGAGAGTATTTTAATGTTCTTGACATTTAAGGAAACAGAGAAACGAAAAGAAAAACGTACTGCGAATAATAGAACACTATCGCAGTGTCTTTACAAAATGCAGTTATTTTTATTTATAAATTGTATCGACCGTGACATATCGTGCTTCTTAATCAAAGCATCATCTAACAAGTTCCCATAGGTTGTTAAATGCTTCAGAGTGAATCTTGCGAACAGTATTTAACTAACCGGTGTATACTCTACTTCGATTCATCGTGTGAACAATATGTTGGTAATCGACATATCCATTGCAAAGTTGTGTTCGATTGGAAATATATATATATATATATATATACGATTTTTAAACTAAATCGTTCCAAACCGCGAAAGTGGGTTCCTTAATTTCCCTTTATGCTGTATACATACTTCATTTAATGAAGTTGCCTTTTTCGCTAGAAGTCTTTATGTTGTTTATACCATTGCAAAGTCAATGTAATATAATGTAATTCGATGATTTTTTTTTCATTTTAGACATCATTTATTTTTCCAGATTTTGCATCGTTGTCTTTAAATCACCTCTGCTTAAATGATGTTAATGTCGGTAAGCCAAAACGGTGTTATTGAATACGTCAACGGACGTGATAGAATACATCTTGTTATCATATAGTCATTTGTAATCAAATTTACCTATTTCGTTCAGTCATGTGTATACGCAAGCTGTTTTAAACGTCTATATTGTTTTTAGTTGATCACTATTTATTGAACATTTACCACATATTGTGATTGTTGCAATTAGTTAACATGAATAAAGTGTTTGAAACTATACACATACTGTACTATTTGTGTTGAATACAAACATTTACTTGTGCAAGAATCACTATACTTTGCGTTTAATATTACACACATATAGTTCATTGTGCAATAATCAATATCCTTTTGGTATGTATGAGAACAAATAACGTGTTCAAAACTTCTGTGGTTTTCTATTCAGCCCACATTTGTGTTTCTGTCTTTACTATGAAAGGAAACTATTATTGCATATAATCAAGATTCAAGCAAAATGAATGAGTCAGTGATTATTTAAATGAAGTTTATACCAGGGGTAAAATTCGGCAATGCCCACATACACGCATAATGAGATAAAATACCGACAGGTTCGCGCTTCAATTTTAAGTATGAATTGTTAATATATATTATATTATATATTAACGGATATCTAGTTATGCTATAAACGACAAAATAACCCCAGATGTTGATCATGCTTTTTCTTTTTTTACAATTTTGCCATTTTGCAGTTACCGCCTCTGCACAACGCTAAACAAATCAAAATTACTGAATGCATATAATAATCTTAATAATCTGAAAGCAGATTTGCTATGAAACTATGCAATTTGTAACATTTAAACGTATTGTTCTATGTGTGGTGAAATGATGATAATGTTAAATATTATCAAAGAAGGTAACATTTTCAATATACTCGAACTCTGAGAGATAACAGGCTTATATACAAAAACATCGAAACGAACAGGTGTCTTACATCGTTAATCAGTAGCCAGCTACAGTAAAGTACGCCCACGCCATTGAATGTTAATGCATTGTACTTAAAACTTTCTGGCAAACAATGGTTTTGTATTACATATATACCAAGTTTGCATTTGACAACAATGGCTATATTAAGTTTAAACCAGTTAAATCTTAACCACATGCAAAATACGTTTACCATGAAATAGATCAACTACTTTGTATTCAAAAGAGAACTCACGATTTTAAAGCATGCAAAGTTTCTGAATATTGTGTTCCTTTGATTGAGATGGATTTGGACACGAACCTGGTTTGTCATGGAATCTGAGCTAAGTATAAGGTTAGGCATGCACTCAGTTCGGTTTAAGCTATAAGCCCAAAATGCATTAAACGTTAAAATGCGTTTATACCATTTTTTATAATCGTATGTTTAAGGTTGGTGTTCTGTAATACACAAAAGCTATAGATACCATAATTTATATAATGGTAGAATTACTAGTGTTTCATTGTTCAATATGGGAATTACAAAAATATAATACAAATGTTTAAGTTTATTTTTACAGATGCAATTTCACAATAATAAGCATGCGAAGTAAAACATGTAAACAAAACAAACTGGAATTAATATATTATTTTCAACACGAGTGAACAGCAACTTTTGGCACGAAACGCCACATAGATTAGTACTTTGATGGACACTTTGACGAAGCCTCACATGTTGCATTTAATTCAAATAATTACATTTATAATTGTGCATGTGTGTGTTAAGTTGTTGTGATAAAAACTGCTATTGACATTTATGTCATCTCTTCATTTAACTTCCATTCAATTCTGTAGACTAGGTTGCGTATAAATAATGATACCACAATCTTGTCGTCATAAGGAAGTGCCACAGCGCGCATTCAAATGCAAAGACGCATATTTTCAATAATGTATTCAAAACATGTTTTGACCTCGTACTTGTGGCAATTCAATGACACTTTGCCTACGGTCCTTGGTCGCTCGTTTTTCAAAATTATTTTTTATATTTTTACAAGTCAACACAAATTCAACTTTACAGAAAATTCACGTCCATTTAATTTACGGTCTACGATCTCTAATCCGGTGCCTATTGTTTCGTCATGGTAAGCAATAAGGTAGCTCATCCAGATACAATTGCCAATGTGCTTCGATACAAAGTGCAGGACTAGGTCTGAAGTCCCGTTTGCAAAATTTGGTTGAGAGATTTTTCCACTTGATGTGAGTTTATTGGTCCGTAAACATAATAAATCACCGAGGTGCTTGTCCGTCACACTGCCAGGAGCCTCAAAATACCGAAATCCAATATGGCCGCCGACGGCCATGTTGAAAAAGAAAAAAAAGCATTTTGGAGTAAAGTGATATGTTTTACCTCTTAATTATGTATTTTTGGTAAGAACTCATTTATGCGAGGTCTTGCTTAATATGGAGGGTACTTGATCCGGAAAGGTCGAGTACAAGGTCATATGATACATCAACAATCTTGAGTTGACCTTGGACTGTAAAAGCCAGTGTATAAACTTTAATGTGACAAATTTTGACGTAATTAATTCAATTACAATATTGCTGTGCACGTTTTACGTAATATTAGCACATTTAAATAATTTTGTACTCACATACAAATGACTAGTAATTTGAAAATGTTAACATTCGGTGGAAAAAAACTACAGTGAGCGGGACTCAAACCCAAATGCAGATGGTATGAAAATGTGATAATCGATCAAAACCCCTTACCAAGCAAACCCGTGATATTTGTTCAACGTTGGCTCAAAGTCAAAACGACGTAACGTCAATTTATGTCGGGAAGACTTTGAACCAATGTCATGTGTTGGTTGGGTAATCACTGAGTCATCTCAAGTCCTAGGGACAGGCTAACGGGCTTAGACCTTATTCCACATGGTATTATAGCAAAAACGTGCACAACTCATCAACATAAAATCATTCTCATTTTAATAGGTTTAAAAATACTTTGTTTCACATATATTACAAGTCACACATTTTCAAAGTTAGTCATTTTAAGTTAGGTTTCCACAAGGTGAATTGTCCACTTTACAACGACAAAATGTGATGCAAAGCACCCCAGCAGCACGGCACGGACAACGTCAAGTATCGCACTTTTCTGTACACTTGCACAATATCAGCAAGCTCCGTGGTAAAGGCTTTAGGCACTTTGTGGGCAACATCATGCCAAGGTGCTCCTCCCATCCACCATGTGTAACTGGTGTCAGCCGTGTCTCGGGACCATCAATATTTATAAGCTGTTTACATGTCCTATGTAATAGAAAGACTCCTCTACGAATATGTCATTTGATTACACTGCTTGTAGGAAATAGACAATCAAGTCCAGCACTAGCACTGGTTAAGTTCTCTAGTCGGAGATGGTCAAATGTTTCCGCAGTTGTCGTCGATCTGGCATCTGCCTAGACGCGTACCAGATACTTTTCTGCTAATGCTTCATCCTGCTCTGACAAGGTATCTGTCTCTTCAAAATTCATGAAAAACTGTACAGGGTCAGATGTCACAGCTGCATGCTTGGTTCTCACTTTACTCATCAAGTCGTCGCGTGTCAATATGTGAGCCTTTATCATTGTCTTTGCAAGCGGTGTCCCGAGCCGAGAAAGTGCCTGATGCAACGGAAGCCTTCGACGCTTATCACCAGTACCATACTACTTTTTCAACTTTTCTCTCCTGTCTGTATGCGCGGTAAAAACGTTCACCATTTTCAATACATTTGAGAAGCCGTTGAGCAACCTCTTTGTCAACAGCCAGTTTTGCCAGTAAATTGTGAAGTGGAACGGGAACATTGACCGTCACTGTGTATGGGTTCTGACGTTCGATCTCATTGTCCAACAACATTTCTATTGTGGTTGAACGAGTGACGACGAGTGGCGCTAAGCGAATGCTGAAGATGACATTTTGTGTGATCCATCGGCTTGTTGGTGGTTAGAAAATTGAGGCAGCTGGTGATGTACCCTACCTCATGGAACAAAATCTCAAATTCTGCTACTGCAGCAGCATTGCGTGTCTCTCTTACAACATAATGACCTCCTGGGCCCTTTGATACTCTCTGAATAGTCTGCTCAACGTTCATATCCCCTGCAACACCGCAAAACCAGCCTTTGCGGTGGTCCCAAACAACCCATTGACCAATAGAAAAACGATAAAGCTCAGTATGTGTGAACTCCATTACCCTTGTTTGTTCAAGGTACCATAAACCGTAACGCAAGAAGTTAATACAGTCATATTCAGCAAATATTTACATGGAATCTTCAATGGTAGCTACATGCAGAATCCAGTCTCCTTCTCTGTCAGAGACTACCGCACATTCTTTCTGAAACTCAAGAAAGTTTTGATGCAATTGTTGCATCTGCCCGTTAAACAACCTCAAACTGCTCTGGACAGCGTCCATTGGCAACAAGCATGTTTTGCAGTTCCTTCATCTGCTCCAGGACAGGTTAATATGTAGCCTCGCCCGTATGTGTCCAAAAAGCTTGCCATTCGAGTTTATGAATTTATTCCTCCACCATCAGCATACCAATGAGGGTCCGTACATATTGGCTGCCGTTCAACACAGTCTCTATCACACCTGGTCTAAACACCCCACATTTGATCAATGCGTCATCTAGGCCAGAGCCTCACAGAAGTTTGCCCTGACATCTAAGCAGAACACCGGTCCAATGGAAAGGGCCCATACAAAGAAAGAGGTCACCTGTTCGTCTCGTGTAGGTAAATATCTGCCGCAAGAGAAAAAAACACCCTCATCACACCATATTGCAAACGTTTCCTGATTAAACTGTCTTCGCACAATCAGAAAATTATTGAGGCAATGTCTTACTGTAGAACGCTCAGTGATGAGTCTTGGTATAACAGGTAGGAAGCCAACACGCATCATCGACACATCAGCAGAAGAAACAAGCATATGAACACCAGCCCAGATATGAGAATTTTCTATTTCTAACCCATTGCACAGAACACTTACAGTGAATTCACGCTTCGTGGCTACATTCCGGGCAGTTTGTGTAATCGAGCAACGTAGCTTGCTTAGTTTCAGGATGCAACAACATATCTTGTAATAAGGCTGGTCTAACTATTGGCTTGATATTGGAAGGTACCTCTTGACATGATTTGTCTTCATAATTGGATTTGTACGGCTTATTATTGTATTGGACACTGGGCCCGGGTTTGGGAAGAGGCCTATTCACTGTGGCATCTTGAAATACCACTAGGGCAGCATCATTTAAACCTTCGGTACCATATATCGATGATTTGTCAGCAAAGTCCGAGTTGTCGATACTGTAATCCTCTTTGGTGAAAGTACTGGATATTGGGTTTTCTCCATCTTCTGAGCATTTCAAGGCATAGCTAGCAAGAAGACTGCGGGTAGATCTGATGGTTTGATAACTTGAACATACACCAATTCTATTGAAAGCAGTGAGAATGCTCCTGCTGCGATCCCTTAAAAAAAATACGTGGCCAAGCATCATATGCAATGGTGTTCGCGTCAATCCACTATGACTGAAGTACACAAGCATCTTGAATAGGCAGTGTAGCTGTGTACGCTTACGGTCTCTCAACCAGGTTTCTGTTTGTTCTTGTGGAGGATGATCAGCCTGTGTTGAAAAAGGACCATGTAATAACTGTTCCTCTGCCTCCTCATATACTTCATCTTCAAGAGGCTATAGAAGCTTCTCAATGTCTTGCACGCTGCTTTGGAAAAGCTTGTACTTGGGGAACTTAAAAAGAGCTGACAAAAGAAGCGGTCCTTGAATTCTTTGCAGACTCGCATTTCGAAATACTATACCGTGACTTTCCCGCTTTAGTAAATAAAATGATCGGATCAATGTTAGCAATAAAAATGCACTCATAAGCATAAAATTAAATGATTATCTATAAAGAGAAATGGTTCTATTGTATATTTTCTATAGATTTTAATACGAAAATCATATGCAAATAAACATTTGACAATTTAAAACTGCATAAATAAGCGTTACATTTTAGTAAAACTGAGGCTGTCAATTCAGCAAATCAACGAATCAAAAAATCAAAGGACTGAGCGGTATTAATGACAAAATGACCTTGTATATGCCGTTTCAAGGTCATTCTGACTTTAAAAAGATACATTGATAACATAAATTTATCCTACACACTATATTCAGTCAGTATATATATAAATATATATATATATATATATATATATATATATATATATATATATATATATATATATATATATATATATATATATTTTTTTTTTTTTTTTTTTTTTTTTTTTTTTTTTTCTTTATTTATTTATTTATTTATTATACATGTATATTGTTGTTACGGTACATAAAGTAAAAATTGTATTATGTCAATGGCGGCCATCTTTGAATCACTAATAGCAAAAACGTGGCATGATGCCAGACAAGCACCTCGTTTTTTTTGCATGTCTACAAACCCATAAACTCAATTCCAATGAGAAACGCCCTCAACTACATTTTGCAAACGGGTGCACATACCAAGTACAGGATTGTTTTCTATCAAACAAATCTTCCCACTCTACTAACAGATCTTTTCTCTTGCTCATAAAGTCGAACTCATTAAAACGATTCCGCGAGTGTAACGCTTACGATCTGGAGACTTATAGATGCTTAAATGGATATTATATACGTTGTTTGGGAAACAATACGGGAGAAAACAATCAAAATGCGTCGTTATTGAAAAAATAATAATAGTGTTAATGTTTATATTGTGTGATGATGATCAACTTCATGCTCGCATTTAATCCAATAATTAAATTGAATTGATCAGATGTACCTAATGAAATAATATGTAAAGAACAAACGATATCAGTAAACGGACCGTATATATCGCATAAAATAATTATGTGTCGAAATGTTCATCAAATCTTATTTTCAACTAAAATTTACTAATGACCAACGTTATTGTAGATTTGAAAATATTTATGACATTGCATTAAGATTTTAAATGAAACTTCGACGCAAAGATCTATTTCTTACATAAATGTTATGTGCTTAATTCTATTTTTTTAATGCATATTTATCAATAATGTTCAAATTTAGTAATGCTTAAAATGAAATATATTATGCGAATTGAGATCGGTGCGCACTCTATTCGGATGACGCTAAGGTTTTATATTTTTGATAAAAACTATATAATTTCTTGAATCCATTAAACAGAAATTGCACAACACATTTCACCACCATGTAACTTATGGTGAGTTTTATAACAAAAGTGTTTGTGCACAATTCAATATAAACCCGTTTTATAATGAATACTCTAATACATAGTGGTTTGATTTCTTCAATACAATTTAAAGCTTTCCCACGATCAATATATATTTATGCACTAGTCATAAGTAGCGCTATCATACGCATAAAACAGTCCATATTTTGCAGTTAGTGTAATGCATGGGTAACTTGCACCCAATTTACGACTTGCAGGGTTGCGTATTTGGCAGTATGCAAATCGTTTGCTAATCGTTCGCAGACAGCGTTGAACATACATCAGATTATTTCTATAATATGGCTTAACAATCAGATTGAATGGCGTACCAGCGACTGTGGGCTTATTTGGAAAACATACCCTGTTAAAATTAAAACTACGCTGGCCATATAACTACAAGCCATTCTCCCCTCAATGTAAGCTTTATTTTTATAAATAAAATGTTCAACAAATTACTTAACAAACATGACTGATTTCATCAGACAAAATTGCGATTTTAACCCATTTATGCCTAGTGCACTCTCCCATTCTTCTAAATTGGATCAATTTATTTCCAAAATTATGGATGTCTAGTATATTTATTTCTATATTTATAATATTTCTTACAGAAATTCCTTTAAGCAAATAGCGCATCATGCGGCGTCTCATCTGGGTCTTTGCTGTTTGCCTAGGCCTTTTTTTAGACGCTAGACATGAATGGGTTAATAACACTAATAACGACGTTTTTGTATAAAACATGATAAAATATAAACAAAGTGAC
The DNA here is from genome assembly GCF_020536995.1 of Dreissena polymorpha. NCBI lineage: Eukaryota > Metazoa > Mollusca > Bivalvia > Myida > Dreissenidae > Dreissena > Dreissena polymorpha. The sequence continues at coordinate 61,417,287 of NC_068369.1, read as the reverse complement.
ACTCGAATGACCACTACGTCGAGAAATATACAGGAAAAGCTTTGGTGTTTTTTAACAAAATAAAACGTTAGACATTAATCGGTGTTGATTTCGGTTTAATGTCCGCGATCAGAGTTGATTAGTGCATTGTTACATTTTTAGCGTTATCTAATTCAGATTTTATGCTTTTACACTTTTAAATAAAAGGTCAAATGTAGATAAAAAAAATTAACAAACTAGATGTTTACTAACCTATAAAATTATATCATAACAGTGTATTTGTTTCCCTGTAATGTTTGCTTAAAAAGTGTCGCCGGTATACTAAATAACATTGTTTCAAAAGTGAGTATTTCTATTACAGTTGATATTTCGAGAATATCGTTTCATATTAACTATTTCATCCATAACGGTTCTATATTCATTTCGCCAGACAAAATAGCGATTTCAATAAAACTACAAGAGGTCGTTTTTGTCACAACAACGTTATTAAATATAAAGTGAACACTCGAATGACCACTACGTCAAGAAATATACAGGAAAAGCTTAATGTTCTTTTTTAACAAAATAAAACATATAAGACTTTAATTGGTGTTGATTTTGGTTTTATGGCCGCGAGTACAGTTGTAAAGTTCATTGTAACGGAAGAAGAACACTCATTTCCGGAGAGAGCGCACCCAACGTAAAAAAAGAAACCGTACTGAATAATTAGTTTATTATATCAGGACCTTTACCGCTGTTTTGTCCAATTAAATTACGCGATTTGCCCATTAGACCTTTCACTTAAATAACGCGTTTATGTCAGTGAACGAAGCCTTCGAATCCTTAGTATTTATTCCAAAGTGGACTCTCTGAGGGGTAGGGATGATGTCAGTTATATTGAAACAAATACATAGTTGTTTTTTTTTCCAGGGGCTTCCATTCTTCTTTCCCTAAAACCATAGATGACCAAAAGCTATCATTAGGAGATTCCAATCGTAAACATGTTACCATACATGATACAATACGCACATTTGTGTTAACTTTTGTTTGTCAGTCAATGTATATACGGTATTCCCACACAATATTTATGTAAATAAAATGAAGTTACTAATAAAATGACGCAAATGTGTCAAACATTTTTTTATAATACCAAGCAGTTCTGTCAGAAACTTGTTATCGTTGGATTTCTATTATTATTAGAATAATTATTATTTTTATATGAAAGACCCACATATGTGTCTATTTAATGGAATATTCAGTTGCCTCCGTTTTATTAATAATTGATAAGCATGTCATCGGCTGTTAGACTCATTTAAAGGCTTTATTTGTTTCATAAAAAATACAATACGCGAATAATGTGTCATGCATTCTTCTTAGGTGTAATTCGAGATTAAAATCGGTCCCTAAATAGACGTTACTCTATTTGAACTAAGATTAACTATATTACTCAACTCTTGGTGACAAATGTAATTAGATTATTTGAATAGAAAGACGTTTATATTTCGAGGTGCATTCGGTACTTCCGCGCCTAAGGTTGCATTATTTGTGGAGCCAGATTGAGTCCTAATACTCCTACTTAATCAGCATACTTTGTCAATTAATCATTATATTAGCTCGGCTGTTTTCGGAGAAACCCCGAGCTATTGTCATAGCCAGCTCGTCGTCCACCGTCCGACGTCCGCAGTAGACGTCGTGCTAAAAACTTCACATTGGCCATAACTTTATATATATTTAAGATAGCAACTTGATATTTGGTATGCATGTGTATCTCATGGAGCTGCACATTTTGAGTCGTAAAATTTAAAGGTCAACATCATCCTTCAAGGTCTAGGGTCGAAAAAACAAAGTCAAAGGAAGTAATAAGCTTTAAATGGACATAGTTATCTGACCTGCCTTCGTATATATTTTTGTTAAATAAATCAAAGCGGCGCAGTAGGCGGCATTGTGTTTCTTACAAACACATTGTGGTAAAAGGTCAACGTCAAGGTCATCCTTCAAGGTCTACGGTAAAAAATACACATTTAAGGGAAGTAATAAGCTTTAAAGGGAGATAATTATTCAATATTGAACATAGCCACTTTATATATTTGGCATGCATGTGTATCTCATGGAGCTGCACATTTTGAGTGGTGAATAAACAGTCACGGTTTTAATTATTTGCTACTAAAAAAAGAAATTTGTTAGAGACAATTATTTTCAAGGGAAGTAATTTATATAATTATAAATCTCATATTATATATTTTCTTACCAAGAATTGAAGTTCTTTTCACAGTTACTGTACAGATGTATTATTTTGATTTTTTTAAACTCAAATGATTCATTTGTCAAAGTTTTTTTTTAAATGATATAATTATCATTTCTTTCATTTACGTAGGTGTTAATAGTAGTGTTCAATACATACCTGTAGACTTATGTCCATAGATACATTAAGAATTCTGGCTATGTTCTCTTTGATAAACCAAAGGCCTTGGTTGCCAGTGATGTCTGACTTGGTCATTATTGCCTGTCTACAGACCCCCCCCCCACGCAGGTAGGATTGGACAAACTCCAAGGGAAGTACTAAGCTTTCGAGGAAGATGATTTCTACACCTGCCAAATAATGAATAGAAATTATATTTCAAAGTAGTGCAGTAAGGGGCACTGTGTTTCTGACGAACACATCTCTTGTTGGGTCACACTAGGTCAAAGGTCAAGGTCACTGTGACCTCTAAAAAAAATATTCTGACAAGCTTTCGCAGCCGAGCGTGGCACCCGTTATACGGTGCTCTTGTACAAATTTAATTGTATATATTTCAATTAAGTTAAGTAAACTTGAAGATTGTCGGTTAAGCCAGTAATGAACCAAATTCTGCTTAGTTAGCATAAAGATAATTAAAGATAAATTACGTAGTACTGCAAACGCACATGTATAAGAACTGGGGTTGTTTATGTAAAGTATCTTTACTGTTTATAGATTCAAATTTAATTATACATCGGTATAAATACTTTTCTGAAGTTTATCAGTCTTAATCAAATGTATCATTAAAAGTGTTCTCACTGATTTTGTCATATATTAACATGCATAGTTTTTATTTTAATGTGTAATGATAATAATCGAGTTATTTTACATCTGGAATGAACGTCGTATTCCAACGATCTAATACGATTATGAGATGTGTTCATTTCGCCACATTAGTGCAAAAAGGCACCATGTGCCTTCTAATGTCAATACCACATGGATGGTGCCTGTTTGCACCAAGGGGGCGATTTATAGCTGCTTTTCTGACAAGTATTGTCTGTACGTCCACTTATGACAGCGAACGAATATTTGATGAATGTTGAGTAGATTTGGTTATAATTAAATCAAAGCTGATGGGCACAATCATACTCGAAACTCTAAAATGTTAATAAAAGATCCGTCATTATGATTGATTTCATTTTGTAATATCGCCTTTATCCCTTATTTTCATCTGCATTCATCTTTACAATTTAGTTTGAAAAACGAGATTATTAGAGTATGAAATGCAAGTTCATTTCAATAAACAGTTCTGGAAAAAAATCTTTTTTGACCAACAGCCTTAACCGTAATGAGCATTTTGATGTTTGATGTGTTTCTACTTTTTGGTTTCCCTTTAAGTTATACGAAAAAACTTTAGGCATAGGTATATCACTTTGAAGAAGAATTAAATATCCATTTTTCATCATTAATTTATTTCGTTTAATTCGGTGACTTAGCTCGTTAATAGAAATACAAACTCATATAATAACTGTTTCAATTGAACTAAGGAATTAACCCCAAAACAGTGGCTTTGAATACACAAATTACTGGTGCCATCTTATTCCGTCTTGTTATGTATTAATAAATGCTTGAACACTTGTAAAAAATGTCTTCATGTTAATGTTTGCACTGGAATTCACCCTATATATATACTCTTCCAATAAAACTGCACTGTGTTTTCTTATTCAGAGATCCCTCGTTAATAACTCAACTGCTTGATTTTGATTAGATCTTTTCGCTCTTATCAATTGTCGAACAAGAATCCGGATTTGTTCATTAGACAAATAACGATTAATTGAGTCGTGCTCTGAGAAAACTGAGCATACTGCATGTGCGTTAAGTGTCGCATCAGATTAGCCTGTGCAGTTCGCACAAGCTAATCAGGGACGACAATTTCCGCCTTTATGACATTTTTCGTTTAAATGAAGTCTCTTCTAAGCAAAAATTAATTAAGGCGGAAAGTGTCGTCCCTGATTAGCCTGTGCGGACTGCACAGGCTAATCTGTGACGATACTTTCCGCACAAGCATTATGCCAAGTTTTCCCAAAGCACGACTCAATTGTTGGAACGTGGTTTGTTCGTATGTATTTCGAACTTTACGCTTATCAATGTCGATAATGAGACACGTATATTAACTTACACAATTTGTTTTGATCTTTGCGTTTATTGTAATTGCCAAGCTATTTCAGACAATCAATCTACTGTTATCTAATTTATTAGTGTGTTTTTCCATTTAATCGAGACAACAAACTAAATACATAATAACCACATACCTTTGCTTAAAATAGGCTTGTTATAAGATTACCAATACGTCTTTGATAACTGGGGATTAGGAGAATAGTTTTTATTACAACACACATTTTCGCAATAAAGTGTGATGCCCGCAGTTCAAAAGTGAACGTAATATTCAAATCTAATAAAAAGTTTTTAAAAAAAATTGTTAATACAAATTGATAAATAAGTTTCTATTTACATGTAAGCAATATTAATAAAACATCATGTAAAATATTGTACATTCTCCACTTTTGCGGTGAGTTGGTTTTTTAGGAATTGAGTGTCTATTTAAGAAACAAACAACACAATCATTCCATATATTGCACACGCGTTGAGTGGTATTACTCGAGTGCTTTGAAATGCCAGGCATACCGTTTGTTTTTAATTAATTGTTCAACAACCTTTCTCCACATTTTTGTTTTATGATTCCTCCATTTGAAGGGAACGTCTTCGTTGAGAAATCTGCATATGTAAAGGCACATTAAAATTTAAGAGCACAACAGTTTGATTCGAGCTATGTGGATGCTCTATAACATGCCCATATACACATTCATATTTTTAAATATTGGATTCAATATTTAATATATTTAATATCTTACGTTATTTTGATTATTTCTAGTAGATAAATCGCTCCCATGATTGTGTTATATCTTATATGGATGGACCGTATATAATTGTCTGCTTATAACTGTAAAAACTATCATAGTATCGTTTTCTTATGAGCATTATTTATGTCAATTTAGATGCTTTTTGTTTGTGATTGAATTTGGTTCAAGTGTTTTTTTATAAGAATATTAGAAACAGAATAAGAATTTCTCTCCTGGGAGATCTAACAGAGTTGCATTGTTTGCTGTACAAATAATCAACATCAATTCACAAACGTTTAATTATTTTTTCGAAGCTACACACAACACACGAAACGAAGTAACGAAGTAAATAATATATATTAATATATATTTTCAACACTTGTGAACGGTACATTTTTGCAAGGACGGCCATGTTAGATTTTTATGAAAATGCAAAAGGTGACGACCCCCCCCCCCCATATTTATATTTTGATCAAGAAGACATTTATATTTGCGTATTTGTTCACGATCGACCCTCATTACACTATGCATTCCATTGCAGACTCCTTTTATATACATACCAAAGCCATAATACTGTCGTAATATGAAAAATGTCGGACCGCGCATTACAGCGCAAATAAGTATGCATCCAATAATGTATTCAATATATCTACCATTTATTTCAATTTGATGACATCTTTGCCAATATTTCTTTAGTTTTAGTTTTATTTACAAAATGTAACTTTTCTGACCTATAAAGTCAGCTGTCTATGAACTCAGCCCCGTTGCACATTCACTCTTCCTGATAAGCCCGAAAGTAATACATCGGGAGTACCTATCCAATTGCCTTTAAAAAGCTCTTATTCTCTTCAAATGTTGATCTCATCTATTCACCCGACGTATACAAACGCATATTGTCCAACTCGCCGAAAAAGACACTTGTCCGTGCGTGATGCTTAGTATTTTGATATCAATATAAATTAAAGGTGCTTAAATTGAAATAATAAGTGAATTCAATTGATTAAATGGCCCTCGTGTAGTTATGCAAACTAAACCAACAGAATAAAAATCGGTCCGTATTCAACGTATGGTATGATTTAATTTTGTGGCGGAATGTTTGAAAAATTTGGGTTTTAACGAAACAAATTTAATTAGTGGTAATTATTACCATCGTTGTTTGAAGATATGAAAATAATAATCTCATCGCATAAAGAATTTAAATGAAACTTCAACGCAACAATCTCATTCTACTCTATATGAAATGTGTTTAATTCTACACAAAAATAACAAATCTACCTTCGTATTAACATACTATATCACCACTTTATAATGCTTATTGAGGTTGATACGCACTCTTTCCGTATATTTTGTCCAGTTTCATAACATCAGTCTTTATATACAATTCAATAGAAATCCGTTCTTTAAGATAAAAGATAAAATACTATATTGTGACAAGATCAGTTTGATACAATTGTATGGTAGTAAATGATACTGATAAGAGATAAGCACCTTTCCCAACAAAATGGTACATATTAAAAAAATGTTTGGTCAAAATGATGAAAACTGTTTTTTATGAGTTATTTATGGTGTTAAAATGACTTGGCCACGCGCCCAACACCTGTGCACCACAAGAATCTTTGTTTACATTTACAAAGGTTCCCGGCCCGTAAGCGAGGCATTGGTTCCTGGCTAAGACGTAAAATAAACTTTGACGCGTCCACCGCGTATACAAAGAGAAAGGCCGCCAATATTATTCAAAGAGTATAGATTGTTGTTAAACCGACTTTACAACTGTGCAGATGTAAACTTGTAACATCGCAATGTGTAAAGATACGCGTTGACCAATCAAGACATGTTTACATGCTAACAGTGGATATTGGCAGTTCGTTAAAGTTACTGTTGCACATTTGTAAGTTTTATGCGTTGAGTATGCGATTTAAAAAATACAAGTAAATGTATATTTTACATTTTGAACATTTAAGTTTTTATTCATTGAACAGTTTTAATTGGACAATGTACAAGATGAACATTTGAGATGCCTCCCCCTTAAAAATTCACATTGTTGAAAATTGATACATAAAATATCGAACATTGCTTATTTGAACGGATATTATTTGACATGTATGTATAATCTACAAGATAAGTATTGATGCAAACCATCAAAGGGCGTCGGGAATTTCAGTGTGAAAGGACCTCAATGAAGTCACATGGGACGATTTTTTTTCTACTGTAAATATTAATATATTGGCCGATTATTTTAAACAAAATAAAAAAAGATAATGGTATAACCATTATCTATGATTTTGTGTTATAACCCCCAAATAACCATTATCTATGATGTTGTGTTATAACCCCCAAATAACCATTATCTATGATTTTGTGTTGTAACCCACAAATATTTCATAGTTCATTTTATTTACATTGGTTTCCTTATTTTTACTGGCATCCGTGTGCAGTTGTCATTTATGGAACAGAACTGTGTAGGTTTTACAAAATCTGCTTCATCTTGTAAGCGTAATTTCATATTTTTCTCAACTTCAAGGGGAGATGATTCTGAACTTATTCTTACTTTGCTCATTTACGATAAGGGTTGAGTACTCATTGATATGAAAACACTGTAAAAGTTTTAATGTGTTTACGACCCCCCCCCCCCCACCCTCTCACACATATATTTCATGGGCATAACAAAAACAAAAAATGGTTACAATAAAACAGCATATTTATTCAAACTAAAATGTCTACATCAAAACAAAAAGTTAACATAGAACACCAATAAAATAATTTGATTCTACTGGGGCACGACCCTTGGGCCTCTCACATGTGAAGCGAGCGTGTAACCACTACACTACGGAACCGCTTAAAAAATCACCTTTTAACTAAGATATTAATAAGCTAATAATAGTCGGTTTAAATGTAAACCCGGAAGTTTTAACGCTGGATAATGAGCGAGGTTAAAGGTCCATACCAAAGGGTCCATACCACTGGCAAGATACGGGTCAGGCCTGCGGCCTTCTATATGTGGTTCTTAAAAAAACAACCTGTAGGAGGACTTGATAGTAATTAGACTGGGGTGCTGTGATGGTGCTCCTCATTGATAAGCGGCTGCTTCCTTTATCAAGACTCTTTATAACAATTAATAATACGTGTCGCGCTTCGCGCTCTATAGCACCTTTATTAGTAACTATGTGGTTGCTAGGATAGTGGAACAAAGAAGGTTTTAATGTGTTTACGAACCCCCCACCCTCTCACACATATATTTCATGGGCATAATAAAAGCAAAACATGGTTACAATAAAACAGCATATTTATTTAAAATAAAATGTCTACATCAAAATAAAAAGTTACAATAGAACACAAATACAATAATTTGATTCTACTTGGGCTCGAACCTTGGACCTGTCACATGTGAAGCGAGCGTGTCACCACCACACTACGGAACCGCTTGAAAAATCACCTTCTAGCTAAGATATTAAATAAGTGACTGTAGTGTAACGGTTATCAATAAAGCAATAAACCGTGTAATCGCTGTCGTCTTGTAAAATTGAAGAAAATACGCGTTAACCAAAACTCGAACAGCAAAAGTCTGCGCTATTGTCAGAAAAAACACAAAATAAATATATTTTGATTATGTTTTGTGTTTATACAAAACCAGAAAGTTTCACCGGTTCGCGTATTTGCCCGGTCCCTGTGATCTTTTATTATTGCCCAGTCCCTGTGATCAGTTATTAATTAAAAGAATTAGCTTTGCATTATTGGCAATAAATGTTGTAGTAAATGTAATAGGCACAAATGCAGTACTTATTTACACTAATTTACACACAAAAATCACCACTATGCACGATAGTCTTAAAACAAAAATATATACATTGATCCGTAAAATAACTTCTCTTCCCATAAGCGAAAAATAACGTATTACATACTAGTCGCCGCACTTCAGTGCGACGCCAATAATTGCAAGATGAAACATATCAGCTTAATACTCAACACGTGCAACATTTCTGGGGATAAATAATATTGGCGGTCTTTCCCTTCAATAGTTTAGAGCGCGATGTGTCCAATGCAGAGAATCATTTACCAGCATTTGCATATGTTCATCAGTGTTAAGAATGTGCAGAGTGTGCCAACGTTGGAAAGTTCTGTAAACGTGAAATAGGTAACATTTAAAAATCTCAAAAACATGCACACAGTCTGACATTTAATAAGACTTGTTCTAGCTCTATCAAGACGTTTTAAGGAAAAGCGCACTTATCTTCAGGCTGCGTATTCAAAATTCTGTCCCAATAATGTTTATGAAGTTTTAATAAGCTTCCATCCAGACAGAAATGTCATATTTCAGCAATTAAATGTACTTAGAAACGCTTGTTGGCAATAGTGATTGTCGTCAAGACTTAATGCGCACATAAGATATATAGAATTCCGTTATCAAAATTCAACGTCGAAATGAATGTATTGCAATAACATTAATGCACTTTTAGACGAAGGTATTGTATTGCTTTATGATAATTTACTCTAACATGAGAATTAAAGTAAATGTATGACGACCAGTCGGCTATATACCAATCAGTAAAGACTAAAAACGTTGTCATATTGTCTACAACAAGCCATGACCTCGAGTTATACTGTTCAAGAGGCCTCAGGTTAACGGAGTAAGGCTGTATGGACAGGCAATGGTATTACCATCATACCATTTGGTGCGGGGTTAGCCTGTAGATAATCTGGATAAAAGATCCATAAATAAATAGTTTATGTATAGATAACGAAGGAAAAGGGATTAGGTCACGGTATCTCAATCTTCTCGATTATTAATTGAAAATAATGAAGAAAAACGCTCTCTTAGGTCTTGAACTAAATAAAGATGTGAAATATGGAATGCAAATATTTATTTCAAGCATGGAATTTAGAACATTTTAAGATTGAATATATAATAAATGCTAGACTGAATCTTGTTACCTCGTGGTTTATTTGTAATACCTGTGAAATGTACAATAGATTCATAATATTGAAAAACACTATGCATTTGTTGATATATGTAGTTAATTATATTTAAGTTTGCAATAGCAAAAATAATAACAAACAAGAAGTGTGAACGTAATTTTATTTAATTATTTATTTATTTTTTACCATCTATTTGTCTTATTATTAATGTATTCATTCATTTATCCTTCCATCCGTTTGTTTGTTCGTTTGTGCGTTCGTGCGTTTGTTTATTGTTTATTGGTTGGTTGGTTCGTTCGTTCTTTGGTTCGTTCCTCGGTTCGTTCGTTTGTTTGTTTGTTTGTTTGTTCTTTTGTTAATTCTTTTTTTTTCGTTTGTTCGTTCGTTCGATCATTCATTCGTTCGTTCGTTCAATCATTTATTCATTCATTTATGCATTTATGTTTTTGTTTTGTTTTTTTGTTTTTATTTAATTATTTATTCGTTCATGTATTCATTAATCTTTCGTTACTTTGTGCGTTCGTGCGTTTGTTCATTGGTTCGTTCGTTTGTTCATGAGTCTTTCGTTCGTTCTTCCATCCATCTATCCATTGATCCATCGATTGATCGAACCCATCCTTCCTTCCCTCACTCTCTCCCTACCCCCATCCTCCCTCCCTCATTCCCTCCCTCTCTCCCTCCCTCCCTTCCTTCCATCGATCGATCGAACCCACCCTTCCTTTCTTCCTTCGATCGCACCCATCCTTCCTTCCTTCCTCCCTCCCTACCTCCCTTCCTATCTCCGTCCCTCCCTCCCTCCCTCCGTCCCTCCCTCCCTCCCTCCCTCCGTCCCTCCCTCCCTCCCTCCCTCCCTCTCTCCCTCCCTCCCTCCCTTCCTTCCTTCCTTCCTTCCTTCCTTCCTTCCTTCCTTCCTTCCTTCCTTCCTTCCTTCCTTCCTTCCTTCCTTCCTTCCTTCCTTCCTTCCTTCCTTCCTTCCTTCCTTCCTTCCTTCCTTCCTTCCTTCCTTCCTTCCTTCCTTCCTTCCTTCCTTCCTTCCTTCCTTCCTTCCTTCCTTCCTTCCTTCCTTCCTTCCTTCCTTCCTTCCTTCCTTCCTTCCTCCCTCCCTCCCTCCCTCCCTACCCTCTCCCTCCCTCTCTCCCTCCCTCTCTCCCTCCCTTTCTCCCTCCCTCCCTCCTTCCATCCCTCCCTCCATCCCTCCCTTTCATCCAGCCAGCCAGCCATTTATCCATTCATTCATTTTTTATGTATTTAATAATGTATTTACTTATTTTGTGTTCAACTTTTTAGCTCATTTTTAGTTAATTATATGTATTTATTTTCTTTTTAAATATATTGGTGTAACAAACATACAAAATAAAATTATAAAAAACGTTCTAAATTGAAATAGTGTAAATTACTAAAGAAAATATATTTAATAGAAAAGGCGATTAAACAATCCTGGTCATTCAGTAAGATACTTGATTAATATTAAATTGATACGATTAGTTGCCATAATGTTTGTCTATGTGAATGTGTGTTCATTCAAAACTTGTTCGTATGTAAAAGTCTTCAGGGAAATAACATCGGTGAAGTACCATGGGTGCTTATCACAGTATAATACAAGTTTAAACTCTCAGAGATGAGAACAAAATTCAAGGCACGTCATTAAATAACTTATTAATTTATGCGCACAGTTGGTTTTTATCACAGCACATACTACATTTGAAATAGACATTCGCTTGCAAGATATCTAATTGGACAGAGATGCAATTATATTCCTTAATAAAATACGATTTTTAGCCTGAACTTATCTATTCACTTTTAAGTAAGATATTATCTGCTTCCATGGGATGCTTATTAGTTGTTTTATTATTTACTTAATTGTATGTGTCGTCTTCAGTTATCTCCAGGTGTCTAGAAAATCATTTCTTCGACTTTGATGTCATCTATACTTTTCAATTAAAAAGTCAACGGCGTTATTTTAAGACAGAGACGTAGTTGTTATCTACGTCTCTGTTTAAGACGATTTTTAATTTCAAAATTGGATTCCATATTATTTTGCCTATGCTCTCTAAACAAACATGTTACAACAATAAAACAGCGGAAGTCTACACTGTGTATAAGCAACCTGCTGTGGTGATCCCTTTCTTATCCATTTGAGCGTCAAGTTATCTCATATAGATAAGACATCGGCCGGCTCCCTTATATATTAGTCTGAGTTAAATTTTCTGTCGTAAAATATTGTTGTTAGATTGTCCAATTAAGAAACGCAAGTATTCATAAATGTGTGTTTAGAATGTGTGGAAAGACAACTGCGTCTTAATGAAATACTTAAATATCATATAGTTCAATCGTTGAGACAGACGTATGCTACATACTGTACATAATATGCCATAATTTTGAGGAAACATATAACAGTGCTTAATGTAGTTCAAGTTATATGTACGCACACAACTTCCTATATGGTTTTCTTTCCCGGCAAATACTATAATAAGTGTATAGAAGTGCACGGGAAATGTGATATGCCCTTTTATTGATTAATAAATAATATCAGCATGACTTCAAACTGTCATACGTAAATATACAATACACTACATAAAACATTTGATGTGTTTGTTATGCCACTTAAAACTTTAAAAAATCAGTAATTTATATACATTTGTATAAACGTTTTATTTCAACCTTAATTTTCACTATCGGGATATGCACCGAGCATCTTTAAAAAAAAGGATATTTCTTGCTACCATTATCGTAGTTTCATAAAAAAAATAAACACATGTAAAAGAGTCGATTGCTTTGGTAAATTATTAACTTTTTTTAAATGTAATTTCGTATTAAATCTTTAAACTAAAGACAGTCACACTTAAGATAATCAATATACTTTTAATATAAATTGAACAAAGAAAGAGTCAAATAAATAACCTGTGGCATTTCTTTTCGCTGTCTCGTATTGTGAAACAATAGAAATTAGTTATCTTTATTAAAAGCGGTTTTATCGCATTAAGGGTCCAATAAACAGGACAATGTAGTATGACACACCGACATCTTCACCCTGTCGGCATGATATGTTATAAAGTACCCAAGGCGCCCTTCCTCCTGCTATGTGACGATATCACCAATCGATTTTTGTAACTTCATTCAACATTTATTTTGTTTTAACGTTGCAGCATTAACATAATATGCATTTAATATAATACAGTACAAATAATACAAAATATATAAAGAAATGGAATAAAAAATTAAAAAAAATAAAAATGATGATGATGATGATGATGATGATGATGATGATGATGATGATGATGGTGATGGTGATGGTGATGATGATGATGATGATGATGATGATGATGATGATGATGATGATGATGATGATGATGATATGGATAACGAACGAAGAACAGCTCGAACGCACAACTGACTGACTGACTGACTGACTGACTGACTGACTGACTGACTGACTGACTGACTGACTGACTGACTGACTGACTGACTGACTGACTGACTGACTGACTGACTGACTGACTGACTGACTGACTGACTGACTGACTGACTGACTGACTGACTGCAAGCTCACGTACGCACAAACGGAATGAATAGATAAGTAGATAGATAAATAAATAGATGAATAAATAAAGAAAGAAATACATGAACGAATGAATAAACGCATGAATGAATGAATAAATAAATACATACATACATAAAAAATACATTTATACATAAATAAATACATTATTACATAAATAAATGATTGAATGAAACCCTGTTCTGTTTACAATTATTGATTTTTATTTTTGGCATTTCATACTTTAATATAATTAAACTACAAACAAATCCCTAGTGTTTTCAAAATTATTAATCTATTCACTATTAGTGTGCAATATATTTTATCTTAAAATGTTCTAAATTCATTGAATAAAATATAAATTAATAACCAATTTTTCCATTCTTTATAGACCAGTTGACGAGTGACGTCACGCGCACCTGCAAAGTTTATATTCCGCCCACTGGTTGGCAAAAAGAGGTGGAATTCATATAAGCGCATACAGAGAAGATTGACAAAATCATCGTTTTAAATGATAATAAAGAGATTTCAATATACATGCAAAGACAGTTCAATTCGCATAATATGCAGGGTTTTCCGTTTTGTATGCTAAATTGTATTATCATTGTCATTTAATGTAAAAGAAAATCACCACAATATTAAAAAATTGTAATGTATTTTTAGGGCTTTGTTTAATATTAAATGCACCTCTGACACTATCGATCACTGATGAAAAATAACACTATCCACACCACTTACAATTATAATGAAATTAATACATTTTTATTATTGTTGAAATATATTTTATTTAATTCTTACTATCAGAAAGAATATGGATAATTTATTGTTTTTTTTTGTGGAATTGTCAGTATTTAGTCTTCCGATCACGTTTTCTATATGCTTATAACTACTTCGTATTTTTATGACGAGGAAATTAGATTTGTTTATATACATCTATTTGGTACTAAATATGATATATTTGCACTATATTTTAAGAGTTTTAATGTTTATTTCGGTCTAATTACCAATTTATTGACTAAACAAGAGCCCTTTATACATGTTTTACGTTACTGTAACCAGTGTTTTTGCCAACCAGTGAGTGCGCATGCGCAGAAAATCCCGAATGTAAACAATAACATTCAACTGGTCTATTGGTTTAAGATCTAAAAAAAACGATCTTTATGTATAGATCTTTGCGCCAGGTTATCTAGAGGCTAACCCCATACCAAATGGTATGATGGTAAAACCATTGCCTGTTCGTACAGCCAAACTCCGTTAACCTAAGGCCTCTTGAACAGTATAACTCGAGTCGTATCGGGTGGATAATCACAATAGAGTATGTGCGTGGTCGGACGGAGTACAAAAAGCAAATTGGCTGAACACTTTCTATGAAAAAACCTGCATATTAACTAACGATAATATACCTGCATCGAATCGGCAAAGTAGAAGTGCATATCATTTTAAATGAACATACAATAATATTACTTTATTCTAGAATTAATATGTATAAAATAGTAAACGTTAATTCGCGCACGATTGAACTAATTTTAAACATCATTGTTATTGTGGTTAGAGAAGTTCTCCCAATATTTATTCAACAAGCTTATATGACTGGTCAAGGTCAAGGTTAAGACAAAATATGTTAAAATGTAGATGGTTACTTATGTCTAATATATTTTTAAGTGTGTTAAGTAAGTACTTTTTTCATTGTTCTCAATTAAGTGTTGCGATCAGTTTTTAATATATTTCGTTCAAAGTGTAATTTTGCGAGTGGATTTGCGGATACAATCACATGTATCAAATCGCCAAAATCCTACATAACGCCACTTTATTCATAACGTAAGATTTCGTTCTAGCGATTTCAGGACCACTTAAAGCGAAGTTTTTGGCACAACGACCGTATAAATCCGTTTTTCAAATATACAGAATTGTTTTGTTTTTGTTTTTCATCAGTTTAAAGTATATTATACGTGATTTTGTGTTGAATTCGGTTTAATGACTTCAAACAGAGTCGTACAGGGAATTGTAATGAAAGAAGACAACGTACTTTCGCGTTGCACAGCCTGTAAAAAACGTACAAGTATAAACAATATACATTAACAATTTGATTTAGAAAAATACGTCAATACAGTTCCCTGTTATTGTTCAAAATTCGTTAGTTTTTAATTATTTGTTTTGGTCTCAATTAAACACGATGAAATCCTGTTCAAATATATATGTAATTTATAAAATGGTAATATGCTTAGTTGCTTCTCGCTAGATCTCGACGTAATGAGTACTATTGCGATTTTAATAATTTCGGATCTGTTTTTTCCACTTAATTAACGAGATATGCCACTTAGACCATTCAGCCAATAATGCGGTCATGTCAGTAAACGAAACCTATATTGGATGAGAATTTATTCCAGTGTGGAATCATTAAGGGGCGGGAGGATGTCGGTCATACGCACACATATACACAGTTGTTTCTTTGGGGTAATGTTCGGACTTCATTTAACATTTTATATTATAATCATATTACATAAGCTTTATATTGTAACAACTTCATTTAGCAGGATTAAATGCGCGCATTTGCGTAAAGTTATGAATTTCATTATATTATTGAAATCCAGCATATATTTAAATGACAATTAATGTAAATGCGACACACAAATATATAATAATACTCAGCAGTTTCGTAATGGCGCAATAATATTCGTCATCGTTGTTTTTGTATTTTGTTAGGTTATATGACAGTAAAAATGGGATCGATTATTAAAATCAATTTGTTGTTATAAGGCCTTTCATACGTAAATAGAATATTGTTTCACACGTTCTCTTGAATTTTAAGTCGAGAGCAAAATAAGTTATAAAATACTCGTTCATTTATCAGATCAGAGATTGGTGCATTATGCAACTCTTGCTGACGAATGTAGTCTTTTCATTATTTCAGAAAAAAATGTGTTTGTATGTCGATGTTTATGAAAAACTTCCGCGCCTTTGTCGCAGTATAGTGTCGCTGGAGCGTGTCCAAACAGTTCTTCCAAATAAACATACTATGTCGGACCAGCATTTAATACCAATTTAATTGTGTTTTAATTTGGATGTGTTCAACTGAAAGATTGTTGGCTTGAGCAGTATTTACTAGATTGAACCTAAGTATCAAAATTTGGCAGAAAGATATACACTATTAAACGCTTGGCAAATCTATTGGAATTTTTATTGTTAAAGTCAAATATCGTATAGGAATATAATTTACAATGTAATTATACATTCGCAACAATTGCCGTTCTGAATCGTTTTAGTAAAAAACATACATATCATGAGAATTGTTTTTCACTGATTATGACTTCTATTAATGTTCAGATATGGCATACATTTTTAAGCTGTTGTTAAATGATAATACTCGAGTTAATTTACATTTGGAATATACGTCGTACTCCAACGATCCATTACGATTTGTAGTTGTATTCAATTATAGCTCATTGTATCTGAAGTATCGTCTTTAGGCCAATCATTGACCACTAACGATGATTATATAAATTGGTGTCAATTTGTGATAATTTAACCAAAGTTGATGGGCTTAATCAGTTTCAAGAGGGTACAGTGCATTGGTTAGAACACAATAAATACATTCTCACTTAAGAGTGTTTTCATCATAATTCATTACAAAATAGTGCATTGTTTACTGTATAACATGTACTTTCTGTAGTGATTAAATATAATATTATCATTTGTGCCAATATATGTCAATAAACGCAAACAATAACTCACTATTTCTCGGAAAAAATTGGACCAACTGCTTCGACTGTGAACAGAGAGATCGATGTTTTCTAATTAGCATCAAAATATTTACACACGCCGCTTAACGTCAGAGGCGTTATGATTAAGCGATATGTGCTTTGATGTATTTTAATTAACAATCTTGCGAGACAGTCCAATCCAAATAATAATCTGTTCGGGCCCAAAAATGTATGCAAAACAGTTTTTATTAATTTAACGAGTTTGATTAGTAAAGCGAGAAAATGAAGCTTTGGTTACTCTATTATGAGAGAAATTCTTGTCGTTATTCACTTTTAGTTGAATTTGTTAACGAAATTTTAAGCTGCATTAAAAATAATAAGGAAAACATATCCCTAATTTCGTTTGATGTTTTTATTCAATGACATTACATACTGTAATTTTATAGAAAAGACTGAACATTTTCAAAACCAAAGGTACACGAGTTAAGCAACTTTATTAAAATAAAACGCGTTTTAGTTCCTAGCTACAATCTTCATTATCCCATTGCCAATTTTAATTTCAAACTTCTATGGCGGATGAGTTAACACATTTCAAAGGAATCGAATGAATTTTCTTTATATTTGACCTCGTAATTTTATTGTATGTATTCGGATATCAGTAAAATAATAAATAGATGTTGCTTTCGGTAGATTATTGATTTCAATTACCAAACGATTAAATAGAATTATATTTTCGTGATCGAAGGCACTCGTGAAAATATTTATTTCAATCTTAACGAATCGGCAATGTTCTCTACTGAACAAATGTTCTGTTTTAGTTTTCCATCCTGTAGTCAATTTAAAAATGTTTCATTCAGGAAAGCGTTATTCCGCCATGACGTCAAAAGAATGATGTAATAAAAGTGTGTGTTGGAATTCGGAATAGTTTACGTTTCGTTCAATTTACTGTTTTCATTTGGAGAACAGATAAGATAAACGGCGTTTATGCATAAATTTGGTGTCATTTTCGCGACAGTTCATACACCGATGAAATGCAGAAAAATGCTATTCAATTCTTATAATTTTAACACGAAATGATCTTAAAGCTGAAATTCTATCGTGGTAAGGGTAATAAAAGTCCTTTTTAATCTAGCGTATGAATCTATTTTCGGTTTCGGTTTCATCTTCGTCAAACGGCTATATCGTTGAAGTTCGCGCAAAAATATAACGTAATTTCGCTACTGTCTAATAAAAAACAACACCATTAAGTTTTGCGCAAAACATAACGTCATTTTGGCAACTTGTTTATGACAAGAAAGTAGCGCCATGAATATTCATGTATAATTTGCGTACGAAGTGAATTCATCGGAAAATAAAAAACCGGCCACGTGAACAAATTATCCAATCAGAATGCAGCATTCATATGAATGTGACAGAAGTTGTAATTATTGGTGAATAAACCATTTTTAAACACGGATATTCCCTATAAATGTAAAGAAATGATAAAATACATTAAAATGTTAAAGGCACACATATGAAACAGAATAGTTGACCTAAGAACCTATAGCTGATTAACAATATGGTTATGAAGTTAATACACAACATATATCATTTCGAAGAATAATCAATTAATAGGACATATACATAATCTGGTGCAAATGTCAAATGGATGTCGTGAATTCACAGGTACAACATTAGTATTTCTTACGTACTTAAATATTTGCAACAAAGATTGTATTATTATTTTACTGTTTCATTGTGAATAAAAGTTGTATACAACACATATAATGCCTGTATAGTATTGCAAAGCATTGCACATAAAACATGGCTTGTTTTCTTATCACTATTTTCGTTGATCTTTGAACTCGTTCGATAAACGTGTTGAAATTTGGACTGGATATTTAATAGATAATGTAATGCAAGAGTAAGCAACAATAATAAGTTGAGTTGAGATTTTACGAACAAAAGCAAGACATAATTTGGACTTTTTAACCCCGAAATGTTCAGACATGTTGTCGTTATTTTTTGTTCAAGGAATGAAACTGAATGCATGGGCTTTGTACGGAATTTTCCTCTTACCTGTTAAGTATTTTAGTTTTGAAGATCATCTAAAAAAAATATGGCCTAAATAACGCCATCACGTTATGCAATACATTTTCAAAACAATACATCAACGTGATTAATTGCTTTGTTAAGATATGTTCAGTCAATAAATAGTTTTTTTTCTGAAATTATTCTGTTTTTATGTCCCCAAGTCTATACTGAGAGACAAATTGTTTTTGCCCTGTCTGTTGGTTTGTTTTGTTTGCGTCAAACTTGAACATTGGCCTTAACTTTTGCAATATTAAAGTTAGCAACTTGATGTTTGGCATGCATGTGTATCTCATGGAGCTGCACATTTTGAGTTGTGAAAGGTCAAGGTCATTCTTTAAGGTCAAAGGTCAAATATATGGGGGGATATAGTGTTTCACAAATACATCTTGTTTCGAGTTGAAAGCCACAACGCTTAAAGTTTGCTTTTTATATAATTTCATACAACTGTTAATACGAGTATGAGTATTAAACAGTTGACATGTTCGATTAAAAATATTTCAATTGCGTCAAAAGAGGATATACCTTCCTTAGTAGTGAGCGTTGTTTGAAAACATGCAATTGAGCTGAAATGAAATAGTTTCAACAGTGGATTATACTTTTAATGATATGTTATTTTATTTCCAGCGTTCATTGTCAGTTTATGAAGTATCCTTAGTATTAAGGTTATAACATTGTGTTTGCAAGATGTGTCGACGCTTTTCTGAGAACATTAAAGTAATATACATTACATTAATTCGTGTACATGTTTTCACCAAACGATTCCAACATGCACATTTACTAATTTAATTGCATTGATTTGTGTCCAACGCCATTCTTTGAACCTTTCATTTAAACAACTGAATCGTGACTGTAACCGTACTAACGAAAATCATTATAAAGCCAACGTTTTTGTCTGTTCTAGAAATGATATCGAAAAATAGACGTGTAACAAACACAAGAATCTATCAAGCTTTCACTTATCAACATTTACAATCAATAAAATGCATAATAATTGCGACTGTGTAATTGTCAACTGAGCTACAAGTACATTTTATAAGTTTGATTAATTAATATAATAATATAATTTTTAGATTTAAATTTAACAAATATATATAATGATGCAAAGTATCGATTCTGATCATATTTTCGCTTTCAAAAAATACATACATTGATTCAATTTAGCCAATGTTGAATGAACAACAATAAAGCTAAAGTATCTATAAAATGTTAAAAGCTTGTAAAAGTATGTAACGTACATTTTAGTGATTCCAGAGGACTGGACGAACTTGTCTTAAATGATAGTGCGAGGTAGCAGTAACTCCGCATTGAGTCCGTTTTAATATCATATGTACTTCTGACAACTGTCTTCGAAATTATCCCGTCTGAACAACATTGCTTTTTTCAGGAATGATTTGACCTTCTAACGGTTAGTATAATGGCGCATTTTATAAGCTAGACGTAATTGCACAAATATTGTACGTGTTTGGTCGGACTGGTATTTGGGATTGTAATTTATACACACATAGTATGTTAAATATTGTTGAAATTCGCCAAAAAATGTTCACGGTGGAGTGTGCTTTCAATATAGATATCTATTATTATTTTTTGAGTTTAATAACATATAAAATAAAGCGTTTTGACTTATGTACATTAATACAGTTTATCAAATAAAAAAATCTTAAATAAATGAAATAAGTAAATATGTATGGATGAGATAAGCAAACAACAACTCATTGAAATCAATGGTATGAGGTGAAACACATTAATAACTTCCAATCTTTATGTGTAAGATTATAATATAATTTCGGGACGTCAGATCAGTGTTTTAGACAATTAAACCATATAAGATTAACCAAACGATTTCTTCATCTCTGATACATCAAACACAGACTAAAACCTATAATTCGATACTTCCAATTTAACATATAACCCGCGTCATTCGAAAAAGATCTTATGGCATATGCGGCCAGCGTGGCTCCAGACAACGATTGCTCTGTCCGTTGCTCTGTCCGTTAATGAGACCCCGACACATGTCGTAACTTTATAGCGGACATGATAGCTCCCTATCAGACTGCGTTAATATATACTTTTGTCCTTAATTCAGTCCATTCATTATAACTGGAACATAGTTAAATGCAAACTAGGGTTCTTCAGTACTCACTACACCCTGAACGCAGCGATAGATATATTGACAGACACAATCTCGTTAGGGTTAATCTAATTTTTTTAACCACCACTGTGTTATTCAACACTAATTGTTAAACACTGCGACTAACTAGATCATTAACTAAAATAATTGAAAATAATTAGAGTAAAAGGATAGTGCTGGGAATTAATAAGGATAAGTTTATTGCGCGCATGTTGGTGCGTGTTCCAGATTGAATGTTAAACATTAAACAATTTTGCACCTATATGGGGCATCAAGATTGTGAGAGCGTTTTAAGTATGCTTTGGATGTTTGCACTATTCGCCAAGTTACTATCTACAACATAGATCATTTGACCAAATTACGTTTTGTCGGTCTAGAATGAGGCTTAATTAAGATTTGTATGTTTAACAGTGACTTTATATTTGCAAACAAATTACTCTATTACTCTTTATTGTAACTGCAAAACTTAGTAAATCCTTGATCCTTAAACGGGTTTGCGTACTTAACAGTTAATTACTGTGCACTGTTAAGCCAATCTTTCTAGTGTCCAGGAATATAGTGTATATACAAATGTATAGACCATCCTTCTAAGCATATACGTTACTCAGCTAAGTAAACACGAAACTAACCGATTGCTGTATCAAGGATGAAAAGGGTTAACTTTATCTAGGAGATAGATTAGATTAGATTAAAATAAGTATATTAGATTAATTAAGATTTATCACCATCATTTATTGATCCCGTTGTTGTATGATACGTAATAAAACTTAATTTAAACCATGCTTCAAATATGATAAGTGCACATTTTAAGCCCCGATTCATGATATGCGTTTTCTATTCTTTAAAAACATTCTATAACTTACACCTGTTATACACGGCATTTAGAGCATTGGGCGTTTTAGTCGAAAATATTTCACTGATTTGGTTGAAGCAGTGTGTTTTTGTACTCGCATTATAAGAAACGATTCCTTTCATTTCTGAGGACTTATTCTCCATTTAAGTCGGTTGTTTGTAATAATATGACGATGGGCTGGTTTGCGTATCTTTATCATTGCAGTTTCTGCTTATTTGCATGTTAATGGTTGTTGATGATACAGGTTAAAACCAGTATGCCTTCAATATTAGCCATTGCTTTTAAGTCGGTTGTTTGTATTTAAATGACGATGGGCTGGTTTGCACATGTTTGTCTTTGCAGTTTTCTGCTTATTTGCATGTTTATGGTTGTTGGTGATATTTATTAAAACCAGTCTGTCTTCAATATTAGCCACTGCTTTTCATTTGAATGAACCGCTAACGTATCAATTAGTAACTTAAATAATGCATGCTTTCATAGAATCTATAAACATCAGTTAATTTGGAAGGTCTCGTTTTGTATTGTTATGAGCCGTGTTCTGAGAAAACTGGGCATAATGCATGTGCGTAAAGTGTCGTCCCAGATTAGCCTGTGCAGTCCGCAGGTTCAAAAGGTAGTCTAAATGCAAAAGCACTGTTACTAAACTTAAAATGGTGTTTGTAGGTAAATTTACATAAAAATAACACTTATCAAAACCTAACGCTTTATAATATTGTTGCCCTTTTGATTTATTAAAATGAATTTCATTAACAATTACATCAATTTTGTTTCCTTTAAATGTATTTTATCTAACAATGGCATCAATTTGAAAACCATGTTGCGACATCTTGGGTATATACAATGGCTTATGATGTAGACAAATATATGTTCATACTTAAGTTTTTAAACTTTTTCTTAGTGCAATATTTTCAACGACAAACATATCTATTTTAAATGGGTTTAACTTTCATGTTAATACATTTAGAAAAACGTATAAAGCAAACCATTGAACGAAAACTTAAAATTGAGGCACATGCATAAATCGTAATCAAAGAGAAGTTATTTAAAAGACGGACATGTTTTATAATTGCATGCACGTTATTTAGTTATTTTTACTCTTGTTTTCCAGGGAAATTAACAACTTATTTTTTGCGCATGCGTTGACGCTGATACGCATCAAAACCAACCAAACAAGAAAAGTCCAGAAACTTTATCTTGTTCTCATCAAATACAAAACTAAAATGATTAAAACAGGGATCGACGTCTCGGAACAATTAATGCAAAACATTGGGGGTTAAAATCGAATGAACGCGCTATTTAAATTGACAGTTCCCATGCAGGCATGGACAGAAAACATGAATGCCAAAACGTGACGCTCGAATCGAATATTACACGCATACTATTAGCGTACTGATGTATTATTAAGTATCGGCAATCCATTTAAAGTATAATGGGATAGGTTTTAAAGTTATATAAATAAATATGTTACATCTACAAAATATCAAGTTAATGATGTATCTACAGAACTTTGTCAAACAGACTAGGTGTAAACAGATGGTAACAGATGGTAAATATGTTTCGTAAATATACAAAAAAATAGTGCTGCTGCAGGCCCAGTCTTGTTTTAGTCAACTGTCATTTTTCTCAAGTCGTATTGTTTTTCTTTGGGTAAATATTAAATATTAAACATATAACCAAACCGGATTCGATAATTAGCAATACGGTGTTTGAGTGCCAAAAGCGGGACTTCGAAGAGAATATCGATTACACGAGGAAGCGCCGATTCACGGTGAAAATGTTGTTCTTTCTGTGAAATGCGCAAATACAACTTTGTTTCACACTTTATTTATACAGACATTAGACAATCGATTGCGTCATAATTATCGCGGTAAACTTCAACAACAATTTAGCCGTCCATCAACCTTTCTACTATGCATGCGATATGCGTATTTTCATCATTATAGTTAAAAACGTGAATACAACATATACATGGATCATGTTACGGACATGTTAAGTATAAATGATGAACTTGTAACCACGTATTAATAATCTTAATACTCTGCAACTTGATATTTTTGAATGCACATTAGTTACAGTAACTTTTTTAATCGTTACAATTGGAATTTATGTTAACGTGTGTGTCCATATTCCAGTTCTGTATAATAAAAAGTAAGGCTGTATTGTGGTAAGTATAAACATCCGTTCTAAGCGTCCCAAACTTGTAGAACCATTTTAACACATTAAAATAATTACACAACAATGTTTTAACCAGTGACCATGGATGTACCTCTTTTGCAATTCAGAGAAGCATACATTTTTTTAAATACATATGAGAGAAGAGCCATTTTGCAGTTTAACTTGATTACAATATCTATCCGAACTAAACAAACATATCCAATTAGAATTGATTACATCCCCATCAAGTTGGATTCAATGAATCACGGGACAATTTGGTACCAGCTATTAGAGTTGTCACTGACTGAAGAAATTGTAGAACTCTGAAAGACACATTACGCATGTAATAACAACGGCATTTTGATCATGGGACGTTGTATCCTTGGATTATTTTTGATCAAACAATATGCTCTTACACTACGAAAACTTTTCACTTTTACTTCACAATAGTTAATTCCTTCCGGACGTTTGTCTGTTTGTATGGCTATTACCTAATACCAATGATGGTATACCGTCAAATGCCTATTACCTAATACCAATGATGGTATACCGTCAAATGCCTATTACCTAATACCAATGATGGTATACCGTCAAATGCCTATTACATAATACCAATGATGGTATACCGTCAAATGCCTATTACCTAATACCAATGATGGTATCTTTACCGTTTGTATATGCTTATTTTCAGATTTTTAGTTGATGGTGAAACAAATTACTGTTAAGTTTTCTCAAAAAAGGCACTGATGTACAATTTGAGCAATCCTGTTTTAAAACAATTTTATTAATATTGAATACTTTTATACAATCTAAGATATAAACGCCAGCCTTCGTCGATCCACATACCTAACAAAAAAAAAAGTCGCCATATTGTGGACAATTGATTGGAATATACATATATAAATTTCGCTATCGTCTTTTGTATGATGGTATTAGTATAGAGGTCGTTACTCGGCTTAAATTAATGTATCATTCGTTTAATTTAAGAAAGTAATGCCCTATTTTTGAGATCATTAAACTTTATTTCAAAGACATTTCATTGCGAACAATGTATTATTATACGCATATGTGTAACTAACTTGCGTGTGTATGCATCATAATGTTTCATCGGCGACTTTAAAGCACTTAATGACACACAGCCAGTCTGAGACTGCATGCGTTGCCAAGCAATGCATTATTTAGCAATGGCATTATTATATGTATGGCGATGTATGGAAGTTAAAGTTAAACATATTTGCATCTGGGACGTTTTACTGACGAACACAGCTACTATGACGAGTTACCATGACATTGTTTTCACAGACTTTCCAACATGCCTGGAAACCTTGCTATATACAATGTCATTGTACCATCAGATGCTTACTGTGTAGATTCATGGACTTGGAAAGCGTATTTTCTCTAGATTGACGTTTTTCAAGTTCAGTAGTAAGGGGTCAGTGTATACAACTTTCGAGGTAGAAAATGAAGTCATGCCGTTAAACATTTCACAATTCATAACTATTTTAAATGTTAACGCCATATTTTATTAGAAAAATAATTCCGCTTTTCTATTCATAGTTTGTTTAACTGATCTCATTTAAAGGTGTGATTATAAAGTACACTCTAGATTAGTTTGTTTGACTTGAAGGAAAATATGTCCTCCTCGGCAATTTTGTTTGTTTTTGTGTGATTGCTTCTATTTTTTGTTTTGGACGAAACTAGCCATGTTGCGGATTTTGTGATACCGTAGAACCTACTTATGAGGAATTGCACGTTCCAAGATTGCATATACACAACACTCTCAGAACTGCTCAAGGCGAACAATTTCTTTGAGACACATCCAAGAGTCTGTCCAATATCCAAATATCGGGCATGTTATTGGAAACGACGGTGGCATAAGGCGTCATATACACCATGAACAGGACTTTTTATATTAGTTATCGAAACACCCTCTCTCCGGACTGTTGTAATTACATTTGTCCTATTTAGACGTCTATGACAACTGTTTAATTGACGGCCTCATCACTGTCAGATAATCACAGTTATAATAAATATAAGTGTATGGTATTATTCCGGGAACTATATATAGTATATTAAATGTTTGTTGCTACAATGAACAAAACAATAGTGATTTACGGCCTCGTCGCTGTCAGATAATCACAGTTATAATATATATACGTGTACGGTATTATTCCGGGAACTAGATATAGTATATTAAATGTTCGTTGCTACAATCAACATAACAATAGTACATGTACATTATTTAGGATGATTCTAGTGTTGGTGGGCTTATCTGAATGATACATAACTGGTGAACTAAGCTGAACGGAAACTTGAATAACGAAAAAAACATTGCAAATGATATTAGCAAAGTATTTTATTTATTTTTTTTGGCCTGGGGCGTAGCTCTTATGCCATAATAATGATAACAATTTCTGAGCCTATCCAAATTGGCTGGCTGCCAAAAACCAAATTCCCAAAACTCCGATTTACCACTTAATGCATGCGCAATAAAAGTAGTTATTCGCAGATCTCAATAACCCGCCTTCTAAATACAGAACATCACTTTATCACATGACGGTGTCATTAAAAGTGTTAACAAATATTATTGAAGCAAGATTGCTAATCATTGGCTACGACATTTTTTTATTGTTTACATATTCATAAGTTCCTCACTTGACGTTCTAGGCCGAAAAGATACGAGTGTTTACGGAGACAGTAAGAATTTAAAAAATTCTGAGAAATTTTTTGAAGACATTATATTTCGTTTTTAATACATATTTTAAAATATTGTTATTTTATTTTGCGTTAACAAGACATTCCAGAAAAAAAGAAATGAAAAAAAACACAAATATTCACGATCATCTTCGGAAATAGACGAAATTACCGGACATGTATTTCACTGCGCAGATTGAGCGCGCAAATTGAGCTCGCAAATCGAGCGCGAAGAGTTTTACGTGAGTCAAAGTACACAATCTGTACACCGTTCTTTATCAGGGTAAGAGGATTTTCTTTTGTATACACATTACAAAGGATGTATGAGTGTTTTCCTGATCTGTTAATTATGCAATAGAAAGCTATTTGAGGCTATTGCAAGTGATTTATTTGACGCCAACAATACCGTTTTTTTATCGGCCATGTTGCTGTTGTTGTTGTTGTTTATCTTCACCGCCTATGTAGGCGAACCTCTACCAGATCTGTAGAGCTGAACACAAGGTTATCGTTTCCACCACCAGTATCGTGTAGTCCTCCACCGTCTATGTGCACTGTAGTATATATACACATATTGTCTGTTCTTAGAGTCTCTGAGCTTCTGCTCAACCGCTAAAGTCAATCCGTATAAATTCGGACAAAGGGAGAAATTCGGACAATACATCCTTAATGCATTTTACGTCACACTAAATCTAGCCCCAGGCCTTCAACGCCTACAGCGCTTTGATTATCTCTGTGCCAGTAACATATCATCTAATACTAGTTCATACTTCTGTTTCTTTGAGTCTACTTTGTATGATGACAAGTAATAAAACACATTAATGCAAATATGATCAAATACATTCATAAAAACAATTATAACATCAACCTATTGGTACAAAAAGGTACATGAGCCATTTAATTTCAATGTCAAATGGTACCTTTTTGCACCAATGGGGCAATAATATTTCATGGTAATTCAAGCCAAGATAATGACAATAATGTACACATTCGTTTGTTCAGGAATGAAACCTTAAGAACGTGGTTTCTTGTTAGCATTGCAACCCCTACCTGCAAATGGGGCAAACTTTCTGAGGTATTATTCCTTTAAAAATTATTGTTAATACCTATTGTGTCGCCCTTCGTTCTCAAAGGCTTTGATAAATGCCGCGGTAAAATCATCAAAATGACTTGACTCTCGTTTCCATTTCAACTTATATAACCAGCGCAATATATTATGTCTTCTGAAAACAAATAAAAACATTCATCAGTAAAAGGAATCCGTCCCTTAATGTCATATTATTGCGGATTTGTTTTAATTCTAAGCTGAACGTTTGTTATTTAAATTTACCTATCCAATTTTCATGCATTTTTAAAACGTTCCTGCAACATAAAATAAGTGAACAGTATTTTATATCTTTATTTAGAGAGCTAATTATTGTTATACATATCATACTTTGAATTAAATAGAAAGTTTCCACAATATTTTATACTGAGAATTTAGAAATTTAAAACTATTTTATTTCAACAATTGTCATAACTCGATATCGTTAATAAAATGCAAACAACAAACACTACTTATAATGTTTAAAAGAGGTTCGTGTTATTGTACTTGTGTTTTATCATTAAATCGAGTTTATAAGATTTCAGTGTAGCCATTTTATTCTCGCAAAGTTTAACTAATATATATATTATACCGAGGTATATTAAGAACCATAAATTAGCAATTCATATACAGTGTCATCAATGGAAAATTGTTTTCATTGCAGTGACATTTATGACAAGTAAATTAAAGCCGATACCAACTCATACTTATTTGATAGCAACAGTTATGTCTCGGTGTCGTATGAATCTGCAAAAAAAAAACTACTGGAATATTTCCCTAAGCAGTTTTGTTTTATTGAAGACGTTTCTGCTATTCGATCAAAATTAATTTCATTAAAACTGTTTTTTTGATTGAATCCGGTTTCTGCTTTGTATGTATTTATTTTTAGCTTTAGATTCATGGATGTTTTAAAACTGGCTTAGTTTTACTTGTCGTTACATGTGCGAAGTTTTTTCGCGACTTGACCAGTAATAATGAGCCATACATATTAAGAACATAAATCATGCAAAATGACATGTGCTTCATTAAACAAAGGTTATTGCCCTAGAGTCTAGCACATAAATCAATGAGTGCATATCGGGGAACAAACTTACCTAAAGAAACCAGGACTGTCTAGAAATAAGACAATTTAGACTACCAATAATTAATTAGACGATACGTCTAAAATACGTCCAAGTTGTCTTCTCTTTTCCCGACCGTCGCGTTCTATTTAATCTAAATGCGGAAGAAATTTTCCTTAATGTGAGTTTAATTTTCTCTGTGTGTTAAATTGAATACAAACGAATGTAAGCAACTGGTTGAATGGCCCAAATCTCTATTACAGTGTTGCTGTTGGAGTGTCTATAAATGTCTTACAGTTAGCAATGACAAACATGTTCAAATCATGTGACCACATATTGGGCATATTAAATGTCTTAATGTGTATTTACAAGCATCTGTTTATACGTTGGTTTGTTAACTTCAGCTGTTTGTAATATTTTCAAGGACAAACATTCTTTGGTTGAGAAGCCTTAATTTTCATAATAATGCATTAACAAAAACATACACAGCAAATCGTTGAAACAAATGCTTCTTATTTAGGCCGATTAATGTACCCTTAGTCAAAGTTATGTAGTCAAAACACGTACATTAGATAACTGCATGAGCGTTGTTGTAGTGATTTGTACTATAGCTGTCCCCAGAAATTTCAAAAGTAAACTATTTTGTGCGCATGCGTTGACGTTGATATGAACCGTTACCAACAAGGAAGTTCAGAAACTATTTTAAGAGAAAATAACATTTTTCTAATCCACTACGTTAATTACAAAACAACTTAAAACATGAACTTATTAAATGGAATCACGGCCTTGGAACGGTCAGTCCAAAACATTTTATGTTTAACTCGGTTAAAGAGCTAACGGAACTGTACACTTAGCCCTAAATCAAACACACACAAAAACGCGCATCTAAAACGATTTTTATATAAATTGTCTTTGCAGACAGACAATGAAAACATGCCTGCAATTCATGACACGCAAGTCGAATAATAAACAAATAAGTTAGGGCACTCATGTCGTCAGTATCGGATCCATTAAAATCATTATGCGAAAAGTGTTTAACTTACATGAAGAAATGTGTTCCATCTATAAAGGATATGAACTTATCTAGTTTGCGATGTATCGACATACAATTGTCAAACAAACTAGGTGTAAATATATAGTAAATATTTGTGGTCAATGTAACAACGAAAGATCTACTGCAATTCCAGTCTTACTGTAGTATAACGCCATCTTTCTTATTTTTCTTGTGGTAAATACCATAAATGTAATCAAAGCCTGATTCGAATTCGAGATACATGATTGTTTCTGCCTTAAATACAAACATCCATCATTGTATAAGAGACGGAGCATATGAGACTTTTTCTGAGAAAACCATGAATAATGCATGTGCGTAAAGTGTCGTCCCATATTAGGCTGTGCAGTCCGTACAGGCTAATCAGGGACGACAAAACTAGATTTTCG
Source organism: Dreissena polymorpha (assembly GCF_020536995.1). Taxonomy (NCBI): domain Eukaryota; kingdom Metazoa; phylum Mollusca; class Bivalvia; order Myida; family Dreissenidae; genus Dreissena; species Dreissena polymorpha. Next base: position 61,386,574 of record NC_068369.1, on the reverse strand, counting down.
GTAAAAAAGGGACTTCCTTTAAACGAAAAATAGCATTAAAGCGGAAAGTGTCGTCCCTGATTAGCCTGTGTGGACTGCATAGGCTAAAATGGGATGACACTTTACGCACACGCATTAAGCCCTGTTTTCTCAGAACAAGGCTCAACTAGTTCGATAAGCGTACACACAAGTTGAGCCTTAGATCAACCACTCTTCATTGTATGCGATGTCTGAGTTGGTATCGTTCAATACTCGACTCGTCTGTTCATATGTCATTTCCTCATATTATGCAGTAAGACTGTATTATTTGAAGTATAAATCCGCGTTATAAAGAAATACGTCTTAAAGTGTAACACTATTGAACACATTGAACTAATTAAACAACAAATTTTTTGCAAGCTGGTATATGTATCATTGTTCCTTTTAGAAATTCGAATTTTTAGTTTCTAATACATATGAGAGAATGTTAATGTCGTTGTTCAAATAAATCAAAATATCTATCCGAACTTAATAAACAAATACATTGAGTATCGGTGGTATGTTTCTGCATCAACATAGCTCCAATTAATACCACGGATGAACGGAGTGGGCGCTAATGATGGTTATTTTATAACCCTGATAAACATGTTGATACAAATCATGATTTAGACCAATACATATTAAATATTTGGCACTTCTTTTCATTTCGATAAACTGTTAACATTTCATTAGGCTCATACAAAAACCTATTGCTTTTATTTGAAATCTAAAACCACTTGTTTACTCGAAAAGTCTCTGATAATCTGCTATATATCATTCGTAGTTGTGTTTTTCATAATGAGGTTTTTAATGATAATCGTGCTTTACAAAACATAAAACGACAAGTTCGCTGTAGACATTTGATTGGATTGTGCACAAATTGATTTCACTATCGTTTTTCGAAGGAATTTTTATGTAACGTTGTTTATTGTTGCGAATAAATCTCTCAATACTGCGACAAAAAAGAGAGCGGGGCGTAAGAAGTACACCAGCAAGGACTCTTGGACACAACGTGTTTAAATTTATACAATGAAATGACCTGATATTTAGATAATTGCTGGTTATTTCAAGTGAATTTGAAATGCGATCAATTTGTATATTTGTAATCATGCATATTGCGTGTATTATACAAGTGATTTAGAAGCGTTTATGTGGATCAGTATGCGTCAACGGTGATTTTTAAGCACTAAATTACATACAGTAATCATGAGGTTGCGTTGTCAAGCAATGCATTATTCAGAAAAGTAATATGCATATATATGGCGATGTAGTGAATTTTAAGATGTTAACCCATTTTCATATGGCTCTTTGGACCGAGGAACACATTTTTTTGACAATTAACCATAACATTGTATTCACAATTTGTGTAATATACCGGCCATCTTGATGCACGAATCTGTTAATACAATTGATATCATCAGATGCCAACTGCGTAGATTAATTAGCTGGAACAGCTAAGTTTTCTATATTTACATTTCTTAATTACGTAGCCTGGGTTCGGTTGAATCTATGCACATTTCCGAGTAGAAACTGCAGTCATACTTAGTAACATTTTATAATGCATAATAATTTGAAATATAAAAGCCGATGTTGAAGAACTTTTGCGTTTTTATTGATAATTTGTTAAACTAACCTCTCACTAGCGATGTTTTCAACAAAAACAATCTAGCTTTGTTTGTTTGACTTGAAGGAAAAAAATGTTTCCCTCGGCGAGTTGTTTTAATGAGTTTGCTTCTGTTGTATACTTTTGACGACATTAGTTAGGTCATGTTGCGGCTTTGTCGAAATCGAATAGCAGACTTATGATACATTAAACGTAGCAATATTGCATATGCTTAACGCTTTCAGAACTGTAGAAAGCAAACAATTACTTTGAGCGACATTTTAGAATCCGTCTGAAATCCAAACATTGAGAATGTTATTGGAACCGACGGTGACATACACATCTGTATAGGACTTTTATATATTAGTTATCAAACCACCATCTCTTCCCAGTGCTATTGTCATATATATAATCATTTTCTATCATAGCATGTTAAATTGACGACATCATTCAACATCGCTTTCATATAATCACAGTTATTAATGTATGATAGTAGGGCATTATTCATGAAAGTAAAGACTATATTTTGAATTTTCGCTTCTACAATCAGCATAACAATAATATATTGATAATGAGTATTCTTGTGCTGGTAGGCTTATTTGAATGATGATTGAGTACTGGTGGACTAAGCTCAACTAAAACTTGTATTTAGAAAAAAAACATGGCCAATGGTTTTATCAAATCAACAAGAAACGTTGTTTATTGTCAATCTCTGTGCCAGCAACAAATCATCTTAAAACTGTTCATACTTGTTGTTGTGAGACTAAAATAACACAGTCATGGTCGCATATATGTATCACGAACCAAATCCATTATATATGCAAATAATTCAATGATAATTTATGGTTATTCAAGCGACGGCCATATAAACAATGACGCGTATATTAATCTGTTCATTAATGAATCGTTTCACATCTAGGTTCTCGTTAGCTTGCTTTTCAACCATAACTTAAGGTATTAGCACTCTAACATGACATTTTGATTTTCTCTTCTTTCTTCACATATTTCATATTGTTATGTTATTCTTCATTGACAATTAAAGTTTAAAGTAACGATTATACTCAGAATATATTTCGTAAAATAACAATAACCCATACAAAATATGTGTTTCTTATAGCATTAGCCAAAATGTCCACGCTATATGTGGTATGGTAGCATAGATTTAACGAGATACAAAATGCTCGTTTTTAATTGTGTGTGGCAAAATATATTCCATTACAATTTCCCGCAACGACATGTATTCATCCGACACACTAACACTAACATGGTATATGAACATCTGTTGAACATATTGTTTTCCAAAACAAATATATGTTACCAGACCACAAATTGTGTTGAGACTTTGGCTAGTGTTATACGGAACATTGATTTTTTATATGTTAATGTTATTTTTCGAAATATCGAAATAGTTTACGAAATATTCAAATATTGCTGAATGCACTTCTTTTATAAAAGAAAAATAACCAAGATCATCGCTTTTGAACGGGACTTGCCGATCCAAACACTTACCTTATAATTAACATCCAACACAACGAGCGTCGTTTAAAGCGTTATATCGATATTGAGACAAACGCGTTATTCGTACCGTTGAATAAATAAGTTGATAATCTCGTCGCGCCATTAACTTAACAAGCTCATAAGGGAATTACAAATGGATCTTCACGAAAAGAGAAGGTAATAACTCTTAAGATCTTCGAACTCTGGTTGAACCTTTTGACAATTCAAGAACCCAGCTTCCCCTTTCCCTATTTAAGACGAACAATTGACTCGAAGAACAATGGACTGGTACGATGACTCGAAGAACAATGAACTGGTACGATGCGCATTATATTATGTTTACACAAATGGTGTGGTCAAATGTGAAATGGTACTTACTACTTCCAATTTTGAAATGCTTTTTTATGAAAGAATGATGCTAGACCGGATTTTACCAAGATTTTTTTAAATGTTGCTAGAGGTGTATGGTAATTTCCATAAAATGAACAAAATGTTCATAACATATATAATTAAAGGCTTATTACATTAAACCACTACTAAAACTAAACAAATAAATATTTTGCATTATCTGTTTATATGTTAAAAGCCACGACACCATTTACAATGAAATTTAACATTATATTGTTATTGAAGTACTTAGAATGACCAGAGTATTACATTTTATTGTAATCACCGATGTCTCGCTAAGATTGTAAGCTAACATTACCTGTTAACATTAATATATAGTTTTTTTCAAGTCTTTATAGATTTCTAGTCACTACACTACAGTTTTGATAATACTGACATTTCCTATTTGGTCATAGTATAAGTTTAAATGTATTGTGTGCTGTTTTTCGTTGGAATTAGTCACGTTTAAATGACCAATACGTGTGTATGTATCATCATTTGCCAGTTGAACACGAATAATTGTTTACAAAAATGGTTATATGTAGAACATGTACATTCCCCCCTCTCTACCGGTTGTGCTTGCAATAGCGTATTTGCCTTTCCTTTGGAGCGAAGAAGTTAAAAAATCAACATTTAGATTTTTCGACAACATACATTGTACTTCTTTTATTGGAAATGTTCAATTATCTGAGCGGAACTCGATGACAACTTTTTCCCTATAATTCAAACGATGTACAAATTTAAATACAAAAATTCCTTGTGTTGTGTTGTGCCCTGAAATGAAGCGGTCTTTAATATTTAGTAAATAATAAAGTATGTGAATATTTATGTGGCACAAGTATATATAAGAAAAATGTTGTTTGTTCTTCAGAATTAGTTGAGATCCGAAAACAAATTAAGTATCACTGACTATACCAAACCAATGACAACATTGATTTCCTCTATTAAGGATTTAAGATAAATATAATAAAAATTAAACATTCAAAACCATCATTAAAGATTTAAAAGCACACACTTTCGAGGTTGATAAAAGTGATTTGCTTGTGTCTTGCTTATCATCCCGTGGCGCATGGTTATTAATAAATTACATAATATTTTAAGTCAACTCGATTTGACAACAAATGTGAGCTGAGCCATAAGCATACAAATGGAGATATTGTTTGTTTAGTTCCCTGTTGACTGCTGATTTACGTACGCAGTTTAGGTTATACGAAATCCATGAACAATTCCCATAATTACGTGTTTAATGCCGACTGCCATGAATACAAAAAAGCATTCTTTCAAGACTAACGATTTATACATTCGCATATATTAAAGAACTATGAAGGCTCATTTAATCCTTTTTTGCATTCTTCAGTCAATAAGTTGCCAAACAAAGAATATGTCAATATCCATTCAACAGCCTATTTTCAGCACATTTTCATGTTTACATTTCTCATTATAAACATACAGGCCCGGTTTGACCGCTAGGCTAATGCCGCCTAGGTCGGCACTTTCATAGGGTGGGAGTACGGCACAATGGGCAACGTTAAATAGACAAAATTGCAATCTTTAAGTTATAAATGGATTATATATTTTTGGACGAGTGATGCTGTTTTCACAGTTAGTTATATTGCACTGAATAATTGGGTATCCCTTCGGACCCTCGATGGTTATTTTAATATAATGTAACCAAGAGTTGAAAAAGCCGGTTAAATATTTGGAAATCTGATTCTCGTAACATATTATATATGGGTGAAAAATCGATGTTATTAATTGTGAGCTTAGTTTCATTTGTATTGAATGGGATGTGAAATACATTGTTAATGACTGTCGAACCGCATTATAAGCTATGTGATATCTGCGATGCTCTAACAGCTTTGTATAAATTTAACAGGAGAATCTGGTAAAACATCACGCCCAGATGCACGGGGTATTGACAAAGACATTTCTAATTTTAAGATTGTGGTTTCTCTGATTATGTGCTATGAATTCTTGTTTGCGGATATTAATATGACCTGTAAACAATTTCAGGCAAAATAATTATATGTAAATGGCGCCATCAATTATCTTGATGAAACCAAGAAGGTTTTTGAAAACGCAGCAACGACACGGAGCGTGAGATAACAATGATAAGTGGAGCTAAAATTGCTGTCAATTTAGAAATACCAGTACTTTTCGAATCAGAACCGACTCGTATCAGAAGAAAGAAAAAACTGTTTGCATACGAACGAGATGACAAAGAGCCTATTCAATATACAAAAGAAATATTCAAAGTTAACTTCTACATTGCTGTTCTTGACACAGCAATACAATCGGTTAAAACAAGGATATTCTGATGCAACATATTAGTAAATTGTTTATTTTCCTAATTGATGTTCACATTTTGCAAAATGAAGTAAGCAATGCAGCTATTGAACATTCCTTGAGAAAGCTTTGTTACATGGAGATTCCATAGATACTGATGCAGTTGATCTAAGTAGTGAATTGAATTTATTTCAAGACGAGTTGCACAGAGTACATCGCCACAGGATGAAATAAGCTTCATAATTAACAGAAAGTGTCCCCAACACTGTTTTAGCTCTGCGAATCTTTTTGCGCCTAGTGGTTAGCGTGCCTTCTCGAAGCTTAAATTCAGTAAACATTTCAGCGAACGTGTAATCTACAAGAAAGACTTGTTTGACTAGCTACTCTGTTAATTGAAAATGAAATTGCTAGAGAAATGTTTTTATCGAAAGAGGTTGTGAAATAAATATAATATTTCGTTGTTCAGTTCTGGTGTTACGATAAACTGTATTGCACCCGTTGTTGTTTTTTGTGTGTGATATTGCATTCCATTCGCCTTTATCACTCGTGCTATTAAATGTCACACAATCATAATCATGCAATTCAACTCACCAAAACACGACCTGAAAATTTCCCTATAAATATCGACAAAACCGTCACGTATGACATGATAACAGAGACGGTGATTTCTTGATGCTGCGATTGTATTAGTTCTTATATACAGTATCAGTTAACCTGGATGCTTTCAACAGATAGTGCGATCATTTATTTCAGATGATTTTGGTTACTGTTTTTTTTTTATAGTAAAGCATTATTTCTGCAGGTAGAGATAATATCATGAACGTTTGAATTGTTCCTTTTAAAACATTAAACACATCACTTGCCACAGAGACGATTACAGCTGTATTAATTGAATACGAGCGGTTTATGCCATGTTTTGAATGCTGAATGCATTTTTCTTTTCAGAAAGATTGATCATATCTATTTGTTAAGTATTTACAACACGATATTTGGAAATATAATATACGCGCGAAATTTACTCGGTCGCCTAGAAACAAACAAAAACAACGGGACAAACAACACTGCACGAAATATAGAATTCAGGCGTATACAATACACATGTATCATGAAAATCGGTAACGAAGAACGTAATACTCCATGTATTAAAAAGGTTATTGTCTGATTGTGAAGCTAATAAATACATATTAAGCGTAACAGCACGAATAACTAAACCTGGAGAAATGATAAAAAAAAAAACAAGTTAAAATATCTCGCAGGATGATGCGGAAAATTACGGTTCACTATTCCAATATTTTCCACGTCATTTTTTAATTAAATCTAATGTAAAAGCAATGATACATAACTCGACTTGTTATCATGGTTTAATTAGGCTAAACGCAACAGTTTTTGAAGGTTTAACAATATAGAACTCAATGATGTGGGTTGTAGTTTGTTGAGCGATTCTTAATCGCATCACATGTTATCACTTGCTTACCTCAATAATTTTATTTCTTCTTATCAATAGAGAATTCCTTAACGCGTTGTATACATGTATTAATACATATGTTCTAATCACTTGTTTTTGCGATATATTCCACGACGACAAACATTATATAGCATTACTTTTTTACTTTAATAATGCAGTAAATGGATAATTTATTATGTTACATATTGATTAAAAGTAACGATATGCAAAAGAGAGAAGTGAAGAATCCTTGATCAACTGTGCTTTTAAAGTCATCATATAACAAGGGATTAAATCGCATAGCAGGTCTAGACTTATAGAACTGATTGGTAACGCATTGTTTAATGTATACCATGTATGTTTATAAAATATATATTATCATATATGACTATGTAGCGCATCCGAGAGAGATGGTTTAATTGTACGGCTAGATCGTACATATTAATTTTACAGAAATGCATGTTTTTTTGTGTTAATTACTTTCTAAGAATGTCAGAGGTAGATTTACTTCTTAAGCAGCCTTTTCACGTTTCGGTAAATTCACAAAATGAAAAAAAAAGTTTCAGATTCGTACAGTTTCGGTGTATTTATGATATTTGTGAGAAAACAGTTGTATTGGACATTTGCAATGCTCTTAATAATCCAATATACGCATCTTTTGACGACTTAAAAAAACCTGAAAATGATAAAGCGTTGCCACGCGAAACGATTGAATAATTTGGAGAATTATGTTTCTGTCGTTATTTTTTATGATACTGCGAGGATTGCTTATATAAAGTATAAAATAATCACTCATTATATCGCACATTGGTATAAGCGATAGACTTTTACTCTAGGGGTCGGTGGTTCGAGCCCAATTGATGGTTACTTTTTTATCTTTCTCTAATTGTATCTTTGTTCTTTACCGACGCTTTATAGAGCCAATGTTTACATTTGTCAATATAAAGCATTCTATGACAAACTTCAATACATGCCAAAATCTTTGAAAATGTCCCTTTAATGTGTTTTAGAAACTATACACGATCGTTTCCTACGTTTTCTGTACATATAATGCTTACATGTACGTTAACTAATTGTCAGTTCTGCAAGAAACGCAGCATATTTACAGACTTTTTATTGACATGAAACCTTACCATAAAATCACATAATGAAAATGTTTATTAATATGACAACAAGATTGGTGTTTTACTTAACTTCATCGCAAAGTGTTGTTCTTTTTCACAGACATTTTAGCTATTGGTGATTTGAATGCGCGTTATAAGTTTAATTTAATCTTAACTTAAAACCACTTAAAACATAAATGAAGTTTGTTAAGGAACTTTTTATCTAAAAAATGTGTGTTAAGGTAATGGTTGGACTCATCCTTCAGAACAAGTCGGATACAATCTAAATTCCTATTTGAAAGAGTGGTCTAAAATAGGATATGTACTTTACGGTATTCACTGTGTAACTTATGTTTGCAAAAGACAAAAAGAAAAACTTAAAATATACATATTAAGCCAATTTTAACATTAAGGTAATACTTATTTAACGCATTTTAATTAAAGACTTTTCTCAGTGACTTTTCTTTTACTCGTATGGTGGAGATTATAATATTTAAATACTATGTTATGTAAACCGATACTTAACGCAGCATTTTGGTTTCAACAAATGTCACCCGTTGTGATTAAAAAACACTAGGGTACTGAACTCCATATTTGCCTAATTCCACTTTTATCAGAATCCCAATCTTAACCGTCTAGTGAAAACAAGCAACAACTCCGACAACACTGAATCTGATTATTTAAATATCTTATTTAATGTTTAGTACAATCTGATGCAGCATGAAATTACACATACACTGTCATAAGATTAAATTAATTAAATATGAATTATAGAATATGTTACCAATGTTCATCAAGAAATGCAAGCAGTATCCATGTTTAAAGAATTGAAGCTATTTCAAAACAAAGAAACTTAATTTAGACAATGAAACTGACACTGAGATAATATTGTGTTTGTAATAAATATAAATAATAAAAAAAACTAGTATATGGTATTTTACATAGTTGTACATGCACACTCATACATTGCATCATATAATACAAACAAATGTATTAAAGTTTTGATAGCACACATTATAATCTTATGTACGCATTGAACGTAAATAATTAATCAGTTGGCGAACAGAGCTATCTTCAACCTCTTATCAAACCTGTTAGCCTGACAATAACCCGCATGAACAAGAACAAAATACAATAAAATGATAAAAGAGTATTGTTGAACGATGGAAATGACAGTAGTTAATGTCTGTCATTACTGTTCATGTTATCTTCTGTTTATTTATCTTTGCTTCGCATTCAGTGAGGAACATGATAAAAGTATAAGCAGAAAATTTGAGACAAATGGACTTCTTTAATATCGTCTTCATCGCATCATATGTCTTTCTCGCGTTGAAATAGCTTAAATAAGGAATAGTGTGTATATTAAAGAAATATTCTGTGATAATAGGTAAGCTATTTATACAAATAACGAAAAATGTATGTGCTAAAATAAATTGCGCTTTGGCTTTGTGATTATAAATATGTGAACAAAAGCGAAAAAAGTAAACAAGGAAATCTATATTCTCAACAGCATACTTATATTTAAAACCATGAATTCATACGCCTTAAACTAACGTGTTGACATTGTCATGAGACATTTCCACGGGGATGCATGTATATAATGTGTCTGTAAACGCTATGAATGCTTTGTTTTGTCTCCGGAGTTATCAACAATCACATGCATTTGCATTTAGAGAATACTAGTTTGGATGAAAATATTGTGTTGAACATTTACCAAATTGAATTATTTACTTTGCTAAATTAATAACGTCATTAGACCTTATCGTTATTACAATACATGTTTATTAACATTTGCTAAAAAATAAACACGCTGTTTTTAATTTGTATTGACAATGTTCAATTCCACGATTATGTATTTTGGTTTTTTAGCTAATTAGTAATGGTATTTTGAACTACATTCCAGTTTTCAGACTGTGCTTTATATTTTTAAGACGACTTTTGGCATAAGTATCATGTTCTCGATCGTGTCGTAGTGGAACATTCGGTCAAATTTCAGAGTATTATGAATAGATCAGACACGTCGTTCAATCATTGAATTAATCTTGTGTTTTTATTAAAAGTGTAATGGCTTACCTTCAGTATGGTTGACTATAAATGTCATGTGGCTGCAAATGCAACTTTGGTGGTGTACATGAGAACAAAGTTCTAAACTAGCCTTTAAATTGTTTTCAGGTCACGGTCAACAAAAGAGTTATTTGGCATTTCATTGGGACTTAGGTAACCCCATCGTTGTAATTCGTTGATATAATCTTTTACAATAAATTCTAACTCGATTATTCTTTGTTTTCAGATCATTTATATAAAACAATCATATTATTGAAAATCTATATAAAGGCATTCTTTTATATACGGTGTTTTTTCATTGACACATATTTATGTGGACTTCAATTTTTTTTTTGTAAAAACTTTTATATTTGAACAATAAGGATTGATCAATATTCTGTATTTAATTTTTCAACTAATTTGGTACAAAGAGTATTTTCTGATCCCGGACACACCTTATCTGACATCGGGCACAGTTAAGACCTATACATGATATCATCCATGGAAATACGAGAAAAGAAACACAAAAACAACGGTAAAGCAATAAACAGTATCGCATATACACATAACCTTTAACTGAAGCAATTGGTCAATATCACACTATCAGTTAAAACTAAAAACGTCGACCTATTTATACACGAAATATCCGTTACAATTATGTCGGGGATCAATATTCCCAAAGTAATGCGTGAGTAATGTTGTGTTTCAAAAAAGCCAATATATAGATATATTAACAACCACTTATTGAAACATATCATACAATATTTGAAAACTTAACAAAGTTTTTTAACGTGATCATTGCTTTTCTTAGCACATAAACTTTGTCACATACCATATGAACATTTTGTACATGGGGATGGTGGTCATTTGAGTACAGTTGTTGTCGATTTCACGATATATTGTAGGCTATTCAATACACAACATACCAAAAATGTGTATACGACTCACGTACTGTGAAATAATTACGCTCAATAACTTGTTTAAAGTCCGAGTGTAAGAAAAGTTTACAGATATTTATACATGAGAACATAGAGGAAACATTTAAGAAGATCTTTTTGGCTGTATCATATTCTCTATGATCAAAGTATTAATTCGTGTATGTAGAATTTCAATATTGCCAAAGATATTACATTATTTCAAGGAAACTCAACAACGTTTTCAGAAAATTGATTGTTCAATCATCGCGATACCCTATTTACTGTTTTCAGCCTTGTCATCACATAATGTATCTTATGACACTAATCTTTAAATCAAATTCAAAAATAAGCAATTAACATTTATTCTTAAGGTGTGACTTCAATTCAAAAGCTTCCATATTCCTCAATATTATAATAGCGGGCAATCCAATGACATTTTACATTAAATTAATTATAATCATCTTTACGATGATGGTAAAGCGTATTGAAGACGATTGATCAATAACGAAATATTTCAATGTTATAACTAAACCTTACAATAGATCCAGAATATTGTAATCTTAAAACGGAAATTCCTATCGCTGCTCTTCACGTCTCCACATATAGTTTTTGTATTGCTTTTTGCAGTATATGATTTACGTAATTTTCGTGTATTTTGAAGTCACGTGTCAGATGACAGCGTTACACTTTCCACGGAGCAACTTTTCTGTATGGCCTGGCGGTTGACATTTAAAAATGAAACATTATTCAAAATATAGTGGTCGTATCTATGGGACATGTTGTATTTTCCATGTTCCCTTGTCCGTAGTTTAAAACTACTTTCTTCTTTTGCGGCGTGATTTGCAATAATTACACTAGCTTCCTTTGCATTGCCGCGACGGAAACAAATTATTCCTCTCCTCAATGTTTTTGCCAAGGGTGTCTTATTTTTGTTTTTATTTGAACGGACATTGGCTCTGTTATGCTGTTGATTTCTCTCGCAAGAGTTAAATACTGATGAGATATGACATCGTCGTAGAGCAAATAAACCGTACAAGATTGGGTTCAGCGCTGAATGAAGCATGAATATGGTCTGGGAGACCGTCAATGGGCCTTTCAGATCTAATGAATAGTTGCTGTATATACGAATTAGACTGATAATGAAATACGGCGTCAAACAAACTATGTATGCGATGATAACAGATAGGGTCATAAAAACCACTTTTCTTCTCGATGCCGAGATTACATTTCTCTTGATTGACATTCTAGGAGAATCTGCGTGATTGGTATGCGGGCTAAATACCTCGTTATTGGACTTTCCTCCCCTTTTCCAAATAATGTTTGCTATTGCAGTGTAACAATACAGCATTATTCCTGCAGGTAATAATAGAATATAGAAGGTTTGAAAAGTAAAATAAAATTTCCTCTGCCATTCGTCGCTATAACCGGCACTTTTACAATAGTACACCGTTTCTTGAAGGGATTCGCTAAATTTCTCTACCTGAACAAAAATAAATACTTGTGGAATGGACACTACAAAAGCCATTGTCCATGCGACAACTACTTTAGCTTTTATTTGTGGTCTTTGCGCCAGGGATTTCAGTGGTTGCACAATCATCTGATATCTGTCAATACTCATCCCTGTGAGAAGGAATGTCGTACTAGACAGCGTCACGACTTGCAAATAAAGCAATACTTTACATAAAAATGCACCTAGAACCCATTGCTTGAATACAACTTCAAACAATTCTGACGTCATTGTAATCAAGGCCACTGTTAAGTCCGCAATTGCAAGGTTGACAATAAACACATTTACACGTTTACGTCTCCGACGACGTTGGTGCATCAATGACACAATAAGCACTAGGTTGCCAATAAGTGTTGCGACCATAACTAATAATACGGGAGCAATCTTTCTCAACGATTCGCCGTTCCAAAAGGATGGTTCATAACTATTGTGATTCTTTCCAATCCCAGAGGCGTTGGCAATTACCGTTGAATAATTATCGGCAAATGACAGGGTACTACGATCCATTTTATGGCTGTAGCGATCTATTATGTCGGCTGAAAACAAAAGAAAGAACAACTGTCACATTTATTAAAGCCTTTATGGTAGTAAGACTTTTATAATATTGTGCTGTTTTATTGTAATTAATTCAATACAAACTTATGTGGGTGATTTTATTTATGAATAAGGAAAATGAACACATTTAATACAATATATTGACAGGACCTATAACTAACGCGTGAATTGTAAACGGTATATGTTTACGGGCATATTATGTGACACGTTTAACATGGTTACGTTTTCGTGTTTTTGATCTATTCCTTAAAATGATATCAACATTTGAAAACACTTTTTTGATTAAATTATATCATCAACGCAATACATTTTTAATGAACACGAGTTGCTGATATAAGATATTTTATATTTCGTCATTTGTTTGAGGTATTTATGTCACTACCGATTAGATACCTCACATTTAATAAATCCCATGTTAATACGCACATGCTTTAAAAGCAGATAACAGTATTTACACTTTATCCAAGAGAATCTTTTTATTTTCTGTGCACAAAGAAAAACAAACGACACAATTCAGAAGACACATATTAAATTCATGTACCAAGCTGCAACGGTAAATATACATATATATTTCAGTTGTCAGCCAATTGGAATATAATTGTTGATAATTCAAACATTAGGCTGGCTATAACAATTTTGTGTTGCTCTACTGCGCGCCTATTTAACTTGTATATGGTTGTTTATTTGAAAATTGTCTTTCGGACAGCAATGCTTTTGGTTTGTTTCGTGTTTCAGTATGAAAAATAACGTTCTACATATTGTACCCGATAATGTACCATACTTAAAACATTTCTTTTATAGAATAAAGGTTAAACACCAAAACGGTATACAATTATAAAACCTGTTGTTTATGTTTTTCGTGTTCTTCCAGGGAATAATAGTGTACTTTAATGTATAAACATAGGTTAGGTCTTAATAAACATACTAAAAATTCAAATATTATCCGGTCATTTTTTAAAGTGGTCCTTAAACATGTATTTTGTTTGATGACACTCACGATTCTTAGAGTGACACACAAACTCGATCTCAATAATCGTAATAATTATTTTTGGGAACAGAACTTCATTTTAGACAAAGAAATTTGCACTTAACGACATATAAGTGTGCGTTACTCAACCAGCATTCTTTATTGTTTGAAACATACTTTGCTAAATAAGGATCGTAGTGTAAAAAATAGTTCATTACGAGTGTCTTATATTTAAGCTGCGTCTTTGAAAAGCAAACCAAACACTGTAAGTATTTTACTTCACAACAGCGACATAGTGTAATACAATTAATGAAAGAATTACGAACATACAATGTGTTTGTATCTGCTGTTTGCATGTTTTAAGGATTAATCTTAAAATAGTTAACCACAAGTTGTCTTGCATTACGTAGTATTCTAGTTAATATTGTCATGTATCAGTTGTTATCTTTTTGAGATGCATTAATAAATGAGCCAATGCAACTTATTAGGTGGCGCTGAGATTAGGAAGGTGGCGCCAATGTACATTTATTTCTATTTTAAAGTGAACTATTTAATGTTATGATTTCCATTATGTTTACAGGACTTACATTATTTTTTGTAAGTTGACTACTTCAGCACATTTGAGTCGCATGCGTTTTTAATTACAAAAAGTAGTTTTCTAATAACGTATTGATGGAGTTATACGTTCGTCTTTGTAAGATAGCAACATTTAACATGTATTATACAAAAATGTTAACGGAAAAAAGACCGAGCTATCTTCATTTTTTTGGAGTTGATAGTGGGAAAACAACATAAATGAGCCTAATTAAGATTCGTTGACCTTGGCCTTTTAGTAAATTAAGCATTTGGATTAACGGCCACAAATCATAGTATCAAGAAGAAGTGTTATCTTATACTTATTTCGTTAATTATCATGCTGTATACAACAATTGATGTCGATGAATAATTTTTATGATGTTGAACATTAAATTATTGGTTTGATTGAATATTACACATTTTTGGTATACATCATACAATATGCTTTATTCTTGTTGGTGACTTCTTAATTGAGTTGATCACTTGTATATTTAAAAAACTTCATCTTATTTATAATAGTGTGTGTTCAGTAAACATTTGGTTCTTCGTATGTACGTTGAAAAATAAATTTATATAACAAATAACATTATCAATCAAAACTACGTCATGTGATAATTTCATTGCGATACGACTGTTAATTGAAACATCCTGCATTGGCGCCACCTCCTATCATTAGCACCACCTCCTAAAAATTGGCTCCATCTCTTTTGAAAAATGAAAAATTATCTACCACGTCGGCAAGAAGCCAATATTTGTGTGCATGCAGTATCTAATTTATGTAGTACGCACTTGTTAGCGATTTAATTGGGTGGACATTTTTTCATTACACAGGACTCATCGAAATGCTTTTTAAAACTCCACCATGCCACAACTGATAAAGGTTCTCGAGTTTTTAAATGGTTTGAGAATGTACGTGTATGTAAATTTATGGACAAATCCATCTTCGCTGAATCGCACTACATTGCCCGATTTTAAAAATAATGCGAATTATGTTGAAAAAACATATAAAACCTAATAACCCTGTTAAATTGTCTATGAAATTTCAAAACATCCGGGCCTGAGCGCCACCTCGGAAGTTTCATTGGCTCATTTATTAATGCATCGCAAAAAAGAGGTTGCGCGCGTGATTAACGGCCGTGCAGTTACTATTACAATGTTGCTTTCCTAAAAAAAATGTATTGAACATCATATAAATATCCAACTAAAAACCAACTGTTTTTCGATTAAGAAGTCTGTACATAAAATAATCTTTGAACGTCGAGGTGTTTACTTAATTTGATATGCCAATGAATTCTTATTTTCTAATAACGGGCATAGTTGGGAGTGGTGACGTGTTTTTTTAAACGAAACTGTGTTGAATGCTTAATAGCACTATAAAGCAGAGTACACAATCTTGTCCAATGAGCGTTTATTGTGTTATTCCTTTTCACCTGACTATCAGAAACAGGTGTATAATTTTATAAATTATCCTTTATTTATGTTAAGCATGTAATAACATAAACACAATTAATCTTAATTTACACTCTGTTCTTATCAACATTGTGAATGTTAGATAAAAAAATACGTTACAAAACGTTTTTAAATACTATATACGAAATATTTTGATGGATTGGTTCCTCATTTCATATATATATAATGTCGAGTTAATAAATAGATTCTAAGATGTGAACTTAACCTATAATCGTTAACATACCTCTAAATTTTTACATCCAATAGCACTTTAAACACATTATCATGCTGGCAGTTCCGATAAGCAGCGAAGGATCACATAAACGAAATGGAAAGTCATTCGTTACAGAAAACATACTATTATAAACCTCCAATTAACCATTAATTAAACAATCTTATGACAGGATTTTAGTTGACATTCCCTGACTGATGCGTAAAGCTTCCTCGAAATGCGCTACACAAATGAAGACAAATAGCGACACTGGACACAAGAGAAGGTTTTCCAATAAGTTAACCTAATCCCTTTTATACATTCTTAGATTGTCTGTGATAACAACATAAATTACTGTTGAGCCCCGCAAGAATTGATGCAAGCAAGTAGAACCCGTTGTGTTGGTTTATTCGTTTGTGTTTTTTTCATAAAATGGCATTTAATTTATCTTATTTTTATTTTTGAATATAGTTTCTTTGCCTGTTCGTTTTGGGTTGTTTGTATTTTATAACAGTTTTACTTGCTGTTAGTTTCAATAATTATTTTTGCTTGGCCAATGTATTAAACCACGGAGATGAATTTTAGGTTACCGGTAATAAACTTTCTATCTGCGACAGAAATATGCCAACGCTTTGGCAATTGATTTATCACAACACCTGTTTCGATGTTTCATAAACAGCTACTTACAATACATCTTCTGACATGACTGATCGTATTGCTAGGCTTCCACTTTCTAAGTTTATGAAAGGATTTCGCTTACACGTTCACAAAGCAAGTTTTGTATTTTTACATTCAACTAAATTATGGTTAGTTGTATTTAAATATCAGCTGACATTTACAAAACAGTTAAAATTCATGACTATATAGACATATAACTGAATATGATTGTAACAGAATAACCATTTCAGAATATCAGACTTACAGCGTATATTCAGCATGAATGATGAAACAACACCATTTCATGTATCCGATTAATCAAGTCAAGAAATCGTTCGAAACTCTTCTCTGATATATGTTGCACGCTAACTCAACGTCGATTTTACCTGAAGCGCATGCTATAATACTAAGTCTATTCTCAAAGGTAGATTTAGATTTCTTATACTTTACATAAAAAATAAACGCCCGCTTCATAAAACGCACAATTAATAGCACGCTAGAACGTCCCAGAGTCGAAAAAAAAACACAAATAAAACAAATATACATTTATGTCAGCTTTTCACTATAATTATTAGTGAAAATAAAGACCAATGTATTACATGTAATACCTGATACATCTGATTTAATGTATACATGTTGAAGTGAAAGGCATTAGGTATTTGCGATAATGGGAACAACTAACGACATAAAATATTCAGTGAAAAAAATAGCACATGTATGTGCTTAAAACTTTAATGGTTTTTTTTCCATATTCAACTACGTCATTGTAATGGCAAAGAACCTCTTTTTCTGTATTCTTGCGATTTAATCGTTTTAATGAGCTTATAAGTAGTTATATATGTTGATATACAAACAGATTGATGATAGGTTAGGTCCTCAAGTAGTGTTATTAGCTTAGTTATTGGGTGCTCGGTCTGAGATTTTGTTAGAACACTAGTCGCCGAAAAATCTTTACAATGACGTCTTCGTTTAACTTTAAGATAATGATGGTTTCGAAGAAAATACGGGTTTTGCTTGTGGTCGTTTAGGGCTTGGCTCTTAATTGCGTATGAATTCGTTAACTGCACTTCTAAGTCATATTTTGTTTTAACGAAAAACACCAGTTATTGTTACAATATCTTTAAATATATTCTAGCCACATCGACACTAAGACTGTTTGATAAAGAACTGTTGGGTGTAGCATTGAATTTCTTTAGATACTGCCGGTAACTTCCTACCAGGATTGCATAAATGCTTATTTTCTCTCGGTATTCCGGAAACAATACCGACCAGACAATATGTTTTAATGTCAGTTAAGAATAACATCATAGCTTGACGTCTTAAATGAGAACGCTGCAGAATATATACAACAAGATTATTCAGATTGCATATATGAATGGTAGGTACATTATTTCCTTATTTGATAAGAATGTTTAGAAGCAATTGATAATTTAATCATTACAAGCTAGTTAAAACATATATATTCCAGGTATCATTGGTTTCACTTCGAAACTCATTAACTAATTAAAAAAAAAAAAAAGTAATAAAACTTTAAAAAAAATTTTTTTAATAAGTTTCATTATGGAGAAACACGATCAGAATATAGTTCCCAAATTAATTAATAAAATACTACCGTATGTAGTTGTTATTTCCATTGACCTATCTTACTTTTATTGGATTGGTTTGACTGGTAAACAATAGTATCGTTGATAAACTCATAAGTGTACTAATAGGCATGTATTTAATCAATGTATAAGATGTGTATTTGTAATTTACTCAATATGAAAAATGTAATTATGCTTAATTATCAATGAGCCTTTGTACAGCTTGAACATTACAGTGTGTGCAAATGACTGGGAAGGGTAAGAGCCTAGCAATACTACCAACTGACTAACCATCTAAAAAGTGCTTACATGAGAACAATCGAACCTGTCTACAACGGTTTCGTTGGTCCGTAAAAGTGTCAATTGCCTGATATCTGTTCTCCGGTAGGACTGTATTCTCAAGACTGTATCCGCCAGTAGATTTTGCTAAATAAATGTAATTTAATTAACATGAAAAAAAGTTCAAAGTGTATTGGCAATCCGGCATTCTGCCTGTGGCCAAGTACATATATACATAAGAAATATGGCCAATACAGGGAATCGTAACGTAATACAAATTAAAGACGATGAAATATGACAATCATTCCAAAAATATGGGTGACTATGATATACAAATATATTTATTATCATACATGTACAATAATACAACAGCATAACTATTTAATTTCTAACCTCTTATTTTGAACGATTCGACCATACAATAAAGCAGCTTTATCAAATCAGGCTATTGATAGGGTCAGCTGCGTTTTCTTGTAAGACAATTTTCAATAAACAACATAAGCATTTTACTTTTTTATTCTATATAAATTAAATATAAATTGCTTTTTGTCTAAGAGTTTGAATTTGAACACGAGTAGTTTCACAAAAATCGTTTTAATAAATATGATAGATACATTATGTATTACGTCACTGAACAGAGACATACGGATCGATTTCACAAGAAAGTAGTAGGAAAATCACCTTAAAAACATTATTGCCACTTTTATTTGACTTGCTCACATATTTTTGCTTTTAAAGTATATCATTACATTACATAGATTAATCTCAAATAAAGAGCTCAAGTACTTAACAAACTAATGGAAGAAAAACGAGAGAATTAATGCCCACCGAAATACGAGCTTGGATTCTTCTGTTTAAATTGATATCGCATTTACCTCTCCGGAATCTGGTAAAATAAATCAGCCTCTGTCTACGTCCTTATGACTGTTTCGCTAATTCATGTTCATTTTTGTTTAAGGTATGATAAAAAGTCAGTTTGTAAAGTTGTTTACACTCATCTTAAATAAAAACTTGTGGTGCACAATGTGCTGAATAAACTATCCTTCCAGATCATGTTAAAGATCTCTTTTTTAAGATTTCAGCCCACACATTAAGTAGAGTTCACATTAACTATTTTTTATGTCTTACGTTTTTTAAGCGAGGTTTATGAACGACATAGTATTTTATATCATGTTCTAACTACGGACTTTAAAGGGAAAATCTGAAACTGAAAATTTATGTAATGGACATACACTGTCTTAACATGCTATTTCGAATTCATATGATTACTATGGTTATAGTATGTTGTTTGATGCTTTGTTTGTTATATGGTTATAGTATGAGTGTTGTTTGATGCTTTGTTTGTTATAACATTGAAAATATGTTTAAAATTTAGTTAAGTGAAAAAGAATTGTTTAATATCTTACAATCTGTACAAGGCATTGGTTAAATAAATTAGACATTTTATTCTAAAGTTTCTTAAACTTAATTATCAAACTGTTTAACGCAGACACAGTTTCAGACTGTTATTCGTGTGTTAGCAAGTCACAAACAAAATATCCATTGAAAAACGCAGACGTTTGATTGTATTTGTCACATGAATGTATTCCACGTATACCTGCAATCGATCAGAAACGAAAGGGCAGGAGAACATGAAGAACATATTTTCCATTTCCATTTACCAATGAACCACCAAGGAAACACCACAGGGAGTCAACATGACTTTCTCGTTAACAACGCAATGAATACAATAGTCGCTACATAATGGCAACATATTTTGTATAAACGTTAACTAAGCCCATCGCTAATCACCATGGATAGCATGACATACTGATTGAGAACACTACTGCAAGATGGAGTTCAGGGATATCAAGGTTTTGTATATGGACTGTAAGGATAAGTTACGTGACAATTGTTCGTTTTTATCTTTATATTCCTTGTAAGTCAAATAACGACACGTATATTATATGTACCTTGCTTAAAAGTGTATTGGACCATTACGTTCCATTTAACAAAAAGAATAATCATATAAATGTAGGCCTATGTTTTTTATTATAATCAGCATTGAATATGTACTCCTTCTACGTGTCAGAATCTACCTATAGAAGTTATTGTATAAATGTGTCTTAATTAAGTCTTAAACATCGTTTTCGAACATATGTTTCCTAGAAAAGCATTGTGTTATTATAAAACTTATAAATATATAATAAATCATCTGTACGATGAAAATAAAACTTTTGAATGGTTATTTGTAGATGAAGAAAATGGTTAATCATAAATTCAAGTCATAACATACATTCCAAGATGTGTTAGCATATTGGTAAATCAAACTTTTTCTGACAGACGAAGATGGTCGCATCCATTTTGCATTTAAATTGTATTCCGTTCACGAGAAATGACAATTATTTATAAACATCAAGAACAAGGAGAAAGATTGTTGTTTCCCACGAAACATACTGCCAGTCAAATAAATTGCAGAGTGAATACACACCAACATCGTAGAAACAAAAGTTTTAGATACAATATTTTCAAAAGGAACCCTCTATTTGTCCAGTATGTGGCTAGACGTGCACATTAAATATTTGAACACATTAACTAGCATAAATGTTAGTCTTTTTGCAAATTGAGTACATAACATAAATATTGTTTGGATGTTCATTTTTCAAAACTTTCAAAATATGATTTTTAAATATGTTTTATTTTTTACGAGCTTTTCTTTGAAAATGATGTTAAAGGTTATAACACTTAAATACATTGGAGATATGCGTTCCTTTCGAGGTAATATCTAAAAATATATTCTTAGTCAAGAGAGATAATTAATATTTTTACGAGCCCTTGCGTGAGTGACATTTTGTCAATCGTATTTCATTGTAAAGAAAGCAAAATTACGGTATTGCCAAGATAGCAAACATATTTGTACTTTTTTAGTATTATTTGTATATGTGTTTTTAACTCGTTTAACACGTATTATATTTTCATTGATGTTAAGTAATTAGGCAATTTAATCAACATGTCTGGTCGGATTAAAGGATCGTCATCTTTAATCGTTTAAAATTGGACAAAATCAAGGCATAAGTAAGCCTTTACCTTTCGGTATACAGGAATACAACAGTAAACAAAGGTCAATATCAAAAAGAAACTAATCATTGTGAATATTCCTACAAACAGGTTTAAGTTATATACTGCAATTATATTTCTTCAAATAAATTTTATTTTCTACATAATTGATATCTTGTATATATTTTAAAGCCAGAAACGCATGGCAATAAAAAATAAGACTTAACAAGTAACGCAACTTTTTGCATCGTAAATTAATGTTTTTCATTGGCCGGTAATCATAATCAACAGACAATGAAAATGGGTTTGTTTCTCGACCATTATATGATGCTTTAAACTTGACTTGAATTAACAATTTCTCTATTTATTCGAGCGATACTGTTATCCGTCTCCGATGTCCGTCCTAACGTCTCAACGTCACACTTTTTCCGGGCTCAGAAATAATGACCCGACTTTTATTAAAAGCGTGATATGACCATCCTTTTGGGAGGGATATTTGCATATTGTCAAATCGTTCAAGTACGATAGTATATCATGGAGTTTTTGCTCTTTAATTATTAATATGTCATATATTTATGATTTATCGTTTACTTTCGAGTTATCATTAACTAATGATCAACACTTGATGAAGCTTCATATGCATTTTCCTTTTAAGTAGGGCATGTTCATATTGTAAGGTCGTTGGACAATAATTATGTTAAAATTGTCTTTCCATGTTTGAAAAAAAAAGTACATGTATTTCAAATTCTATTTCGTTTTTCATATTATATGTATACCATTGAGCGTTTAATTGTAATAGAATTAGCTTCGATAAAAGCCATTTCGGGTTTTCTTGCCTGATCAGCCAAAAGTGTAAGGATAATTACCGAAAACAATTTACAATTAACTTGCTTGTGATAGTAATCACTGGATACGAACGAATGATCGTAACAAAAATTTCAAAAAATCCAAATATAAGTGCAAGAGAGTACAATAAGTGAAAGTGCAGAGTCGTTGACAGTGATCTTGAGACATCCCACCCACCAACCAAGAGATTCAAGAAGCCTTAGGAATAAGGCTGATGAGGCAAATGAGTGGGTGAATATTTTTATTACGGAAAAACTTAAACCATCTCTACAAGCTATCAGCTGTTGGCCTACTCCTGCCTGCATCTACAGATTTTCAGTCCTTGACTAGGCACTAAAGTGCACGATTACAAACGTAAGATGTTTTTTTATATCCCTGTGTATGTAAATCGAAGCAATTTATAGATATAATTTCAGAGTATTTTACAATATTTATTCATTTCAGACTGCCTGAGGTGCTCCGGAAAAATGAAAAGAGTACAAAAAAAAACTCATTATCGGCTGAAGTCTTCTGTCCTCAATGCTCTGATGATGGTCTGCATAGAAGGACCTGATATTTAGGCAGTGAACTCCACAAGAATGATGTATGCTTTGCACCAGGAGAATAGGGTTATTTTAACTTAGTATTGAACATCTATATACTTTTCATAAAATATGTAACTTAATTTGATTAAACTATCAAGAATCATACATTTATTTTTTAATTAAAATTATTCAAAATGGAAAGTGTTGAATTAAGTAGTATGCTAAGAATTGTGCTATGTGTATTATGCGTTGACATGAAAGCAATTATAAATGTGTTTTATATACATGAGATTTTACATTAAATTGCGTTTATTTGAATCTCATATAGTGTGTTATACGTTTTCTTTGTCTATAAATTAAAAAAGCTGTATTTCATTATGTTTTGTGCGTCATTCATTATTAGACAGTTCTGATAAATGACATTTATATCCATTTTATGTTTACTTTGAATTACATCCTGTCTCAGATATTCGTCTTCATTATGGTCACGACACTGACCGTATTGATTGAATTGCACTTACCTTATATGTTATAATGTTTGTGTCGTATGAACTGTCCAGAATAATATAGCTAATTGGTCACTTGACATTAATTATTATTATTATTATTATACCGGATTTATATAGCGCCCTTTTCATGCAAGAGTGCACGTTCAAAGGCGCTTTACATAAGAACATTTGACGTATCGCAGATACGATTACATTTTGCAACACTGTTTCAAAAGAAATCGATCAAAACTACACAATTATACTATAAAACTACTATATTATACTATAAGTACTACGTAAAAACATGCACAGTAACCAAGGATTAGAAAGATCAACAAGACACTATAAAACTACCCTATGTGTATAGCTATAAGACAATTAATGAAACAAGAAAATCTAAAACTTAAACAATAAGTACTACGTAAAACAATAAAAAATAATTATGCTTCCTTTAAAAGGGTTAATTCAAGTTCATGATGACTGAGTTTTTATAAAATGAATTGGATAAACCACTGCTTATATTGCATAAGATTGGAGGAAGAGGTGAGTTTTCAGTGCCTTTTTGAATGAATTCAGTGTTGGAGAACCTCGAATGTTTAATGGAATTGAGTTCCAGAGTTTGGGAGCAGCGTTCATGAAACTTTGCTCTCCGTATAATACGGATATAATCTTCGTTGGAATCACTAATGAAGTCGCTTCGTTCTTTGATCCTAAGTTTCGCCTTGGTTCGTAGACTTAAAGTAGGTTTTTCAGATATACAGGCGATTGTCCATTTAAGGCTTTGAACGCATTGGTAAGTATTTTGAAGTGGATTCTTTTTTCTACTGGGAGCCAGTGTTATTCTTTTAGGATCGGTGTTGTGTGACTATAGCGGGATGTTCTTGTGATAACACGCGCCGCAGTGTTTTGAACATGTTGTAGCTTCTTGATAGCTTATGTTTGTGTTCCATACAGCAGTGCATTGCAATAGTCTAGCCGAGACGTGACAAGTGAATTGACCAATGATTTTGTGGCATTTGGTGTAAGATATTACCTGATGTGACCTATTTGCCTAATCTGACCGAAACATGATCTACTTATAGCATTCATTTGGTGTTCAATGTTCATTCTTGAATCAAACCAAGCACAGAGATTTCGTACGTAATGCGATGGTTTAATTGTCGAGTCCCCTACTTTAAAAGTTAACCCATCTGCGTACTTGGCGTTGTTTTGACTTGAAAATACTATGACATCGGTTTTGTCGGTGTTAAGTTTGAGCATATGTGTATTCATCCACGAGATGATATCGTGGAGTCCATATTTTGTGCAAATTTCCCCAACAGGTTTAGTATACATAGTATAAAAGTGTGTGCCTAACACAGATCCCTGGGGTACGCTGAAGGTCAGCAGCACTGGTTCTGATACCTTGCCGTCAATGCTCATCGTTTGGAAGCGGGCAGATAGGTAGGAGGCTACCCACTGTAGTGGTTGTTCAGCAAAGCCGACCTGTTGTTCGAGGCGGCTTAAAAGGGTTATGTGCTCGATGGTGTCGAAAGCGGCAGAGAGATCCAGCATAACAAAGACAGTGACCCTTTTCTTATCTTATGATTGTAGGACATCGTTTTGAACTTTTAATAAAGCTGTTTCTGTTGAGTGAAACTTCCTGTATGCAGACTGATTTTCTGAATTTAAATTGTTTTCTGTGAAATGTTCATCTATTCTTTTGCTGACAACTTTCTCCAATAATTTTGAAACATATGGCAGATTCGAAACCGGGAGATATTTTTATAGTGTTTCTTTATCTAAGGTGGGCTTTTTTAATAAAGGTCTTATACATGATGTTTTAAAGGATCTTGGCACACTTGCTGTTTCCATCGAAAGATTGATGATTTTGTCAGTATTGGTAGCAGTTCAGTTTTGCATTCTTTCAGGAGCCAAGTTGGAATAGGGTCAAGCTCGCAAGATTTATTTGGGGATTGCATAATGATTTTTTTTCAATTTCCTCCTCAGTTGTCGGACGGAAATGTGTCAAACTGCATATTTCTGCTGTTGGGTTATTATCATTACTAGGTTTTGAATTTGCTTGAGATAGAGCACGTTCAGAGATATCTTTTCTGATACCTTCAACTTTATTTATGAACAACTTATTGAAATCTTGTGCTAACTCATCGGATGTTTTGCCAGACGGGAGAGCTATTTCAGATGGGCCATCTAGTAAGTGTTTTGTGATTTTGTGCATGCTCTTTTGATCAAGGCCACAGGATGTTACTTTATCTGAATAAAAATCTACGCGTGCTTTTTCAACATTTTGTTCATTTTGACGCAGTGGCTTCTTTAAATTTCACGATCAATAGTGAGTCTCAATTTAAGCCATTTTGTTTCCAAATTTTTCGAAATTTCGAAAAGTACACTATCTGTACCATGTAGACATATGTCTTAATTAAATCAAGATAAAACGAAAAATATCGTTAATATTTGAAATATATGTTTAGATGAAAAGTTCTTATGAAGCGGAGTCGTCTCATTATAAAACTTTATATCATTACCAAAGGGAGACACTTCTTTATACACAATATTAATGACATTACTGAATTGTTTATGTGACACAGTAAGTAATTATCTCTACTCATGATTATTCTTATCTTCGTGTCTTATTGAAACATGTAATGTATATATTCTCCTTTTTTATTTATGGGACAGCTGCGAACACAATTATCAAAGAAATAACATCAACAGTTCCTAAAGATTTTGACATGAGGATAAGAACTACATGTTTAATTTAGATTATAGTTTCTTCTTGATCCTATTTATGATGTAGGTCTCTTTCTTTAAACAAACGAAGTCGTGTTAATGTATGCATTGGATAATAAGCGTTAGACAAATATTACCGTTTTTTACTACATATGTGTAATCCCTGAGTCGGCGTTTAAGATTACATTTTCACTTTGCATTTTAGAATCAATTTTACACTTCACATAATTCAGTATAAATTGTTAATAGTAAGTGTTATAGTATTCACAACGATCAAAGATGTTTGAAAGAAATGGTCACATATGTATATGTTTTATAGCTTAAGATTAGCTAATAAAAGATTATTTTGAATGTTTACACGAATAATGCGATACAAAAATAAGCTTTCCTGTATTTTGGTGGTATTCCAAAAAAAATGCCAGAATAAGAAAAGCATGTCTTTTCTATTAATGATGAAAAAACACCATGTTATGTCATCGATTAAATTTAGGTTGAACATTTTACCTATATCTCTTCAGATTTATGTTCGCACTTTTTTTAATCGTGACGGTATTTAATGCGCAAAATATCATATTTTGTAGATTCCCAAAGTCAGTACTTTCAGAATTAAAATTTAATACAACATAGACGAAATAACGTTATAGAAATATATGACGACCTTTTGATTCCTTGTTCTGTTTCTTTTCCTAATAGCATGGTATTCTACATCCACATCCAAATCAAAGTGTCAGAAAATTTACCGACTTATAAGGGATCCGCTGACAGTCTTATATGCCAAACCTCTTTTTATTGGAAACGAATTTCATTTATTAAAATTTTTCCCTTATATAAATATTAATATGGATTAATCAAGGCCTTGTTTTTCATATTTATACATAAATGAATTATACCTGCATTTTTATTCATTCGTTAGACAATAACATACGTGTTTTACAGTTAGGTTATGCATGTACATTACAATAAACCTATAAATACTTTCTTGTTTTTGTGTTTTCTTGAAAAAGAATAAAATGTCAGAATATAAGAATAACACTGTGTTTCAGCATGCACCAACACGATGGTATAAACCGATAAAAAGGTGAGAATAATTTCGAATCTATCTTCTTATATATGTTAAACGCTAACTGAACGTTGATTGTATATGATTCGCATAATATCATGTAATGGATATTCCCAAAGGTATAACTGCGCCTTTAAGACTTCTTATAAAATACATAATTCATAAAAGCACTATTCATAAAGTGTACAAGTAATAGCAAGCTAGAACGTTTCATGACACGTTGAGTGGAAAAAAGCAAATACAACAGATATATATTAGTATGAAATATTAGTATCGTTTTAATTATTTTTAGGAGAAAAAGACAAATGTATTATTTTTAATATATGATATATCTGATTTCAGGTATACATGTGAAAATGCAAGACATTGATTATTTGCGATTTTGGGAACAAATTAGCACAATAAGTTCTTACATGTCCCTACCACGGTAATGGTCGGTAATAGTTTTTATGTCCATCCTCGTCGCCAATCGCCCACACGTTCTTAGAATGGCGTCTTCGTTTAAATCCAAGACATTGTTAATGAATCGAAGTAAAGAAGGGGTTTGAATGTAGGCGTTAAACATGACCAACAATGACTTGTCAAAATGTGTCGTTCATGTCTTGCATTACAAATCCACTTAATGTTTCTACGAATCATTGTCACAACAACCAGTAATTAAAACATTATTTGTCAAATATATTCTAGCGGTATCGACACGAAAACCGTTTGAAAAAGAAAACTTGGATGTAGTGTTCTTTAAGAAACTGGCGTTGGATTCCTATTAGAATTGCATTTCTGATTTGAACAATAACATGAAGCTTTTTATGGGAATTTCGGAAACATAAGCGACCAGACATAATGTTTAATAATCAGTTTAAAAAATGCTTTAATCCTAAATGAAGACGTTGCAGATTATTGACAAGATAATTCAGATGGCATTTGTACTGCCATGTGCATTATTTCCCTCTTGGATAGGAATGAAAAGAAAACAATGACATTTTTTTTCGCAAGCTTACACCTAAATATACATCATACAAATTCAAAATATTTCAATTGCAAAGTGTGTACTTATAAACGGAGACGATCAAGATAGATAGTTGCAAACTGAATTAATTAAATTAAGTTGTGTTAATTTGTTGTTGTCAATGACATATTTCAACGCATGTTATTGCACTGGCTTTACTTGTATTTCCTTAAGGCGCCACACAGTTTTTTGTTGTTTTTTTCAAAATATTATATTAAGATGCATTGACGAAAAAGAATAAAGAAGCGTTATAAAATCGGATGATCAAAATTGTAAGCTTGGGTTTCATTTAAGACTATTTTAAAGAAACAACATAACAACATCAACTTTTCATTTTAGTCGATGTTAGTGGATTAGATTTGCAACTCGTATGCGAGTTTCTCTTTTTAGAAGGTTTACAAATATTTGTTTTAATGACACAATCAATAGATGTACTTAGTCTCCGAACAGACAAAGACAAAACATTGTCAAAAGCTTTCAGTAGAAAAGTCTGCATCACCTCTTAAACAGTCTTGCCGTTTTAATATGTCTTGCAAACATATGTCGGCTTTTAAAGAATGTCATAGCATAGGTTTTTATTGATAAATCTCAACTTAATAGCTCAAGTACGTTAACTATAGACTAATGGAAACAATAAAAGAGAAATAATGTCTACCACAATTTTTCGGTTTAAAATCATATCCTATTAACCTCCTGTTCATCCGGTCTGTTAAAATCAAAATGTGGTTTCAGCATTTTCTACGTCCTTATGACTTTTTCGCTCCCAAAAGCACACTATAGTTAAATGTGTAATTAAAAGGTTGAACAATGTGAGATTATCGATTTGTAAGCACTTCACTTAAATACAACTTGTGGTGAACATTATGTAAAGAAAGCAAATCCGTCTTAGTTATTCTACAGAGATCTTATTAAAACCAACAGCTGGCCAATTTAGTGGATTCAATAAAAAATCGTTTTAATTTGTAAGCTCTCTCCTTATAGCGAGGATTATGAACGACATGGTATTTCACGTATGTTCTTACTATAAACGTTCCTGGAAAAAATAATAATACTGAAACCTGGACCTAAACTGTCCTACAATGAAGACTACAGTTTCTATGTTCATAGTATTATTGTTGTTTTTCTTTGGTTGTTATTATATTGAAGGTAATATTTACAATTCAGTTAAGCGGGAAACGAATAATATTGTGTATTATTTACTTTGCGTCGGTTTTAATATATCATTATATGTACAATGAAACTTTAAATGATAAATACCTTTCATTTAAAGTTTCTTAAAAAATTACTCATGATAATCAGCTAGTCAAAATCTGCACGCCTTTGACAGACGCAGTTTCAGACTTCCCATCGTGCGTGTTTTAGCCTGTCATAAACTAAGTGTCAAATGACAAACGCAGTCGCTCGATCATATTTTTCATGTGAATGCATGACACGTATAACTTTTATCAATCAATAACGAACGGCAGGAGAACATGGAGAACATATGTTCGATTACCTCGAACAAATGAACCAACAAGGAAATACCGTTTTACATCGCCATACATTTCTGGTTAACAACGCGCAATATACATGAATCGGTGCATTACGGTAATCTAATTTGATATAAACTATTGATATATGCATAGCACATTACAACTGAAATCATGTTATACTTGTTAAGAACACTAATACAAAATAGATACTATGGTGTTTCGTATGCATCTTTAAATTAAATACAATACAATTAACAATAAGTTTTGAATAAATGTAATTTGCTCACTAATTTTGTTGATCCATTACTATGTTTAGAACGCTCAACTTTACTAAATGAATAATGCTAAACATGTTATTAATTTTTTATAGTCACGCTATAAATCCTCCCGTGTTCGTATCGGTATGAAAAAATACATGTTTGAGTTTTAACAGTGTCTTAATCCAGTATTTAAAAATAGTTTTAAACATGAGCTTTATAAAAAAAACAATATTTAAAAAAAGATTGAACTCCGATTTGCTTTATTATTCTGCAACATAACTGAAATAGGTTAGTTGGATTATCAAAAGTGGCAATTGCAACTGGTCCATAAATCATTGCCACTATAAAATTTAAACTGGGTTTAAATGTAAATGTATAGATGAAGAAATAAGGTTTTCCCCACATATCTTTCTTAAAAGACATTCAAAGATGCGTCGCTAAATTGGTAGTTCAAAGATGTTCTGACAAGCATAGATGCTAGCATCCATTATTCATTTAAATCATATACCATGCAGGGGAAGTGACCTTTAATTATAAACATTAAGAGCGAGGAGAAAGCTTGCAGTTTCCGACGAAACACCATTGTAAATCAAATACATTAGTGAGTATACATGTATATACAGACGCATCGGTGTATCAAATAATTTCACATAATATTGTCAAAGGGGGGTCTTATAATTGATAGTCCATATTAGAAGTTCACATTCAACTGAATGTCGTCGTAAAGAAATATTCGAGATAATGTAAATGTTTTCTTTTATTGCATGCTTACTTCCATACGTATTGCCTAGATTCGAATCTGAAAACTTTCAAAATATGTTTTTGTATTATTAATCTTATTTGAACGAGCTGCCCATTGAATTGATGATAACAGGATTGTTAAGCTTAAATTACAATTGTAGAGGTAAAACCTTTAAAAATGTCATTTAAGAGAAACAAATAAAATTTTCACGAGCCCTGTCTCACTTCCCTAAAAAAGGATTGCCTGCGTATGTAACAAAATTCGTTTCTGCGCGATAGCTCGATAAGAGCTCAGAAATTAACGATCCGCACTTGATGAAACTTATTATGTACTTTGTTCTATTAACTTTCTCAAAAACATATTGCCCATTGATTACGAATATAAAAGTTTATATTTATTTAAAAAAAATACACTTCGGTCTGACAGATCCCATGAATTAATGATCTGGCTATGGTGACATTTTGACGAATATTATTGCCATCTGCTGAAACCTGAAGCAGGATTATTAATTGACATTCCCTGACTGCGTTAAACTTCTATAAAATGAGCACCATTTCACCCTGAAAGTATTATCGACTTTGGACACAAAAGAAACTTGCCGATACGTTTCGTTTTCTCCCGGTTAGACACTTGAACTTTCCTGCGAAATGTTTTCAACATAAATTTCCACATAATATTAGAATCATATTATCGTTATAATATTCGTAGAAGAAAAAGACAAATGTATGTATTTATCGGATATATCCGTTTTCGTGTATGCATGTTAAAGTAAAATCTGTAGTAAAAACAAAATTAGCACAGTCAGTTCTCACATGTCCCTACCACGATACTGTTTTTTATTCCACATTCAAGTACGTGATTGTAGTGAACTAAACGAAAACTTGAATGCGTTATTATTTCGGATCATTTGTTTTAATGATTTTATCAATTAACTATATGCGTTCATGTATACATAACTGGATCGCCCACAAGTCCATGCAATGGCATCTTCGTTTAACTCAACGATATTGTTGATGATTCGAACTACATACGGTTGTGCATGTAGGCGTTTAGCATGACCAACATTGGGCTTGGCTTTCTGTTGCTTTTAGATAATGTATCGCACTCCGAAGTGGGTTTATGTTTTCTAAGAATCCTCGTCAAAACACCAGTAATACAAAATAATGTCTAGATATATCGACTGTTTGAATAAGAATACTTAGATATAGTTTTGACATTATATAGATACTGACGGTGACATCCTATCAGGATTGCATTTCTGATTAGAACCATTAAATGCTTTTTATTTGTCATCGATATTTTGGGAAGATTATTGACGAGATATTTAAATATTTGTATTAATGAAAATCAGTTTGGAAGAAAACATAGCTTTGAATTTTAACAGAGAACGTTGCAGATTATTAACAAGATAATTAAGATAAGCATTTTGACTAACATTTATGGGTACATTATTTCTCTCCTGGATAAGAATGTAAAGAAGACTATGGCAACTCTATGTGCAAGCTAGTTTAAACTTATTTAATACAGTGGGAGTATTTATAGATTAAAACAAGGAATGATTAATTATTAATATTTTATCAGAAATTATCAACGTTGAAAATATTTCAATTTTAATTTGTGTCATTATGGACGGCTACGATCGGGATAGCTAATTCCCAATATAATTAATGAAAGAATGCCGTGTTTATTTGTTGTTGTAATTGAATTATCGTAATGCATATTTAATTTATTGGGTTGGTTCGACTTTAATATCATCAAGCTTCAATGGAGATTTTCTAAATAGCTTGGCAAAAATTAAAAGCAGATGATCAATAGGAACACCTGGGTTTTTTTTAAGGACAATTTTCAAGAAAAACACATCAACATTATAACTTGTATTATTTTTAAGTGAATATAAATTGCTTCTTGAATGTAAGCTTTACTTGTGAACAAAAGTAGATTTACACATATTCGTGTAAAAAATATAACTTATCAATAATGTATTTAGTCATTGAACATACACAGACGAAACATAGTCTTTAGATTTTAGGTTTTAGTAAAGAAATCTATCTCAAAAACAATATTGACGTTTTAAGATGACTTGCTCAGAGATTTACACTTTAAAATATGACATTGCATTATCTCAACTCAACAGCTTAAGTACTTCAACACTTTATAATTGAAGAAAAAAGAGAGAATTATTGACAACCGCAATTCGAAAATTGGATTCTTCGGTTTAAAAACATATTGCAATAACCTCTGGTTTCATCCTGTTATGTATTATCGGTGTTTTTTAAGCATGTGCCTTCGTCATTATGACTATTTCGCCCACTTATGCACGCTGTAGCGTAATATATGATAGCATTATCAGTTGATAATTTTGCAAACATGCCTCTTGAATACTACTTGTATTAAACATTGTACTGATTAAACAATTCGTCCAGATTGTGTAACAGAAATTTTACTAAAACATTTCAGTGCACATATTTAGTGAACTCCACAAACACTTTTTTATTTTGTAAGGTTTCACCTTTAAGCGAGGTTTATGAAAGAAAAAGTATTTTACTAATGGTCTTATCACATACGTCTCTGGAAATGTATTATACTGAAAGTTTATTTGAAGGACATGCCCTGTCAAAAACTGTTTACTAGAATCCATATGTTTATGTTTTGTTTTTTATTATATTGAACATAACGAGGCATTTACGTTAAGCGGGAAACGGCAACATATTATTACATACTTGATTGCTGTTTTAATTCATTGCAATCTCTAAAATGCAACTTTTAATTATTAACTGTTTTTCATTAAATTTCATTCATATTAAACAATTCCGCTTGATAATCAAACAGTCCAAGCAGTTTCAGACTTTCCATCTGTTAACCGTTCGCCGTTCATAAACTTAGTGTCACATGACAAACGCAGATGCTTGATTATATTTTCCATCCGAATGTTTCACACGTATACGAATACATGTATCCTGTAGCAACCAGAAACAAACGGCAGCAGAAAAGGGAGAACATATTTCCGACTTCCATGTACAAATGAACCTCTAAGGATATACCATAGGAAATCTCCACGACTTTCTTGTCAACAACGCACAGAATTCATGAGTTGGTACATAATGGCAACATACTTCCTATAAACGTTTGATATGCCCATCGCGGATCACCACGGAAATCATGATATACTGGTTGAGAATATACATGTAACTACAAGATTGATATGTGACATATGAGTTTATATGGACTGTTCAGATAAGTAACAAGACAGTGTTTCTCCTTTATCTTTTAATTGAGTGTAAGACAAAATATAATACATGTTGCAAATATGTACGTTCCGCCCAATGTGTTGTGAGCGATTTCTTTGTTCTTACCGTTCCACTTTACTAAATGAATAATCTTATATATGTTGGCATATGTTTTTGTTTTATTATAATCACGCTTTGGATATACTCTCCCTTGTTCGTATCGGTATTTGTTTTGACTTAATAAAGTTTTTAAAAAAATATTAACAATTGGAGCATGTGTATTCTAAAAGGCACTATGTTATTTAAATATTGAACACCGCAATCGTTTATCATTATGTAACATCAATTGTTGATGGATTATCTAATGTGGCGATTGCTATTGGTCCATAAATCATCGCAACTATACGGAGTAAACTGGGTTTGAATGTAAATGTATAGATAAAGAAACATGTTTTAAGGTCTTCCCCATATACCTTTCCTAAACACACTTTCCAACATGCGTGTGTAAAGTGGAAAACATGTTCAGACAGACATACAAGCGAGCAACCATTGTGCATTTAGATCGTATACTACATAAGAGGAGTAACAATTAATTATAAACATAACACTAAGCTTCAGTTTCCGACGCTACACATAGCTAATCAAATGCATTAGAGTGCCCATATACACAAAAATCGGCGGTAACAAACAATTTAAGATAATGTCGTCAAAGGGGATCCTATAATTTTCAGACCATACAAGATGTTCAGATTAAACTGAATGTCGTCGTTAAGTATTTTTTTTATAATTTTAATGTTTTCACTATTTTGTTTTTACTTCCATGCGTTTTGGTAGTTTTAAAATTCTCAAACTATGTGTCTGTATTATTTTAACGAGCTTTCCCTTGAATTGATGGTTACAGGATTGTTGCACTTAAATCACATTAAATATGTGAGCTGATTTTCGAGGTAACAAAAAAGAAAAATGTTATATAATTGAGACAAATAATATGTTCACGAGCACTGTCTAACTTTCCTGAGAAAGTATTCCCTATGTGTGTAAAAAAATTCGTATCTACGTGATATCTCAAAAGTGTTTATCTGATTAAATTCTTATTTTATTTCCGTGCGAGAGCTCAGAAATAAATAATCCGTAATGCTCTTTGATTGACAATAGAACATTTTATAATTATTTGTACGCTTCGATCTGTAAGATCACATGATTTTTTTATCCGGCTTTGATGACAATTTGAAAAATATTATTACCATCAACTTAAACCTGTTGCAGAATTATCAATAGACATTTCCTGGCAGCATTTAGCTTTTTTAAAATGAGCACCATTTCACCATGAAAGCACAACCGACATCGGATACAAAATTAAGTTTTACGATATTAAGTTTCTGTACGTGCCGTTTTTACAATCGTAACTTTTCGGCCATCCACTTTTCCATAACAATATAGGGTGTTCTGTTTAGCGTACAGCGTGCGTATATCTACCGATACATGTTTTCAATATTATATTTGCAGGCATATGATGGGATGAAATTCCGTTACTTAACATAAGTACTCTTAAAGTTATATCGAAATGGTTTTGTAACCAATCACAAACACCCTTTTTATGGAGTAAATAGAAAAGATACATACTTGATGGCTTCGTGATTTGTCGTGTTGTCGGGTTTTTGATTTGTTATAATATATTTATTGAATCTAAAAGTCACACGAATCCGAATATAAATTAAATTCAAATGTATTTCAAGTGTGTATTGTTGTTTTTGAAGTGTATGCATAGCAGTGCGCTATGTGTAGTAAAGGTCTTTATGTTAGAAATAAACAGTTTGTGTCCTGAACAC
Source organism: Dreissena polymorpha (assembly GCF_020536995.1). Taxonomy (NCBI): domain Eukaryota; kingdom Metazoa; phylum Mollusca; class Bivalvia; order Myida; family Dreissenidae; genus Dreissena; species Dreissena polymorpha. Next base: position 61,350,293 of record NC_068369.1, on the reverse strand, counting down.
ATGACTTGTTGAAAATAAATGCGTTTATATTAATCTCCTATTCATGTATATGTTTTCTTTGTTTATAGTAGTATCTCATTGTCTTTTAATAGGTTGTGCAAGCTATTCATTCATTATTAAACAGCTCTGCTTTGTATGACATTCATTCCTTTTATGCCCAGTTTGAATTAAATTGTCTCAATATAGACGACTTAAGAATGGTCACTATAACGACCATATTGATTGAAATGCACTTGAATTTTAAATCAAATGTTGATTTTTTGTGTCGTTTGTAATGTCCATATTTATAGAGGTAATTAAGGCACTTTCTTTAAATTAGTAATTCACGGAAGGTAACAAGGCTGTCTGTCGTAATAATGTTCCTGGAGTTTTATTTTTTACAGACATTTCCTGGTTGTGTTGGGGTTTAATACGACTACGTTGCATGACAGACACAGGAAATGACATCTATTTTTCAGCTTGATTGACATGAATGAACAATACCAAGAAACAAGCGTGCAACATGTGTTGTCAAATTACGCTCGTTCCATATAACGTTTAATATCTTCCTCTATACTTATTAACTGAGGAATTTTTTGTATACATCGTCAAAAAGAACAAGTTATGTACTATATAGTCATATATTCTCAATAAAGAATACATTAAAAGTATCTTAAATATTGGACAGATCTGCTAATATTAAAAAATCTTACGAAGTGAATTCTTATTATAAAACTCAATACCAGTACTCGAGTGAGACACGTCCCCATACAAAAATGTATGACATTACAGAATTATTTATATGACACATATAGACGTTAGGTCTCGTCATGATTGTGATATGCTTCTTTTTATTGCCGAAATAAAATTTATGTTTTTACCGTTTTTATGTATTGTACTGCTACGAGCAAATTGATCAGTGGAATCGCATCAACAATTCGAATTTCTTTGGTAATGGGGACACAAACTGCATGCTAAAGTAATTAAGATTATAGCTGCTTGCTTTATCGTATTTATAATAAAAGTTATGACTTCAAATAATTGATTTCGTTGAAATGTATGCATGTAATAATAAGCGTTAGAAAAAATATTTCCCTTTTGACTTTATACAGTTGATCTCTTAATCGGATTTTTGTTTTACATTTATACTTTGCATTTATAGTTTACAATTTACACGTAAAATAATACATAGGAAAAGGAATTGATATTTGCCTCAGACAAGAGAAAACATGTTTAAATGTAATTTTCAAAAATTTATATTTCGAATAGCTTGATCACAAATCATTTGATAGAATACACTAAGAATTCGAAGAATACAAAATCTTCACGGTATGTGAAATGATGGATAGTTCATAATATACTCATTGTGGAACAAACAATACGTTCGCATGTTATCTTTAGAGATCAGGAAGAAATTACTCAGCTAAATCGTTTAATTAAAAATATGCTTTCCAAATGTTTTAAGAACAGGGAAATATTCTTTTGCAAAAGACAGCGATGATTAAACGCGTTTTGGTTCACTACTTTTATAGTTATATATTATGTTTGTGTAAAGGGGCTATTCAGATCAGTAACAATATTTTTGTAGAAAGACGTGTGCAAATAAGTTGCTTACACCTTATTCAAACGAGACGATTGTTTATTTTGAAGTCTGATGCGGCGGATTTTAAAAACGCAACAATCCGTGATAATTTTCACATATTTAAAATATGAAACTCCGATTGCGACACCGTGAAACTTAATCAGCAAAAAGAAGTAACATGTAAGATAAGATATAAAAAAAATATTAATGAAGCATGTGAGTATTCACAATTTCATTGCCTTCATGTGAAGCTTTTTTAGTCAAAATTCAAACATTTTCCGTCAAACGTCGCAGACAAATACAGTTTCTGTATGTATTGTGTAAACAAATGTTGAACAGCATAAAACAGTATCAAATAATGCATTTGAATTTTTCGAAAATTCAGGGCCTTTCGTGACATGTTGACACGTTTATCTCACAAATCGCTGGAGAAACGCACCCAAGTAAATACATATGGTATTGCTTTTATAAAAAAAGATGGGATTGGTACTTGTTTTTGTTACATTTCTTTGTAGAAAATGACTCTCGAATAATTTCACAAACCTTTGGAGTCTTTATATATCGCTTTAATTTGGACGTGTTTTCTTTTGTTACATAACATGTGATTATATAAGGTTGATTCTAATTGACACTTAATGTTTTCTTTTTATTTTCTTATTCTTTTGTTTGCTAATGTGTGTGCTTTACCTTTGAAGAATGAGCTTTAAATAAATAAATAAATCAAAAGACATCGTAAGCTTTTATAGTGAACTAATATCGTTGGCTTATAAACAATATTGAGTCCGTTTCATATCTAGACACAGTTCTTGGCATATTTGGAAAATTCTGAGAACGCTATTCAAATGAATATCGAATTCGCGACATCTCGGTCGTAAGGCGGACACAGCATAACTTAAAATCATTGTGGGCATTAATTAAAAAAAATAGGTTGGTAAATGTTTAAATAAACACGTGATATACTATGTACACGCATCACATGAAACAATTATGAGCTTTGTTAAAAACAATAGATCCTTACAAGAACTATCTTTAAAAAGATATACGGCGTTGATGTTGTAATGTTTGCGACCAGTGAAAGGAGATGGAATGAAGCGACCGTGTATTTTAATGAAGGAAGTGAGTGATAATAAGATAATATATTTTAATGTATTAACAAATAAAAATGAAGAACAAGAAGAGGTGAAATAGTATGTTTTATTGTCAATAAGTATTGTAAAGACTAGGTTTTCATAATTGAACGAGTAAAACATTAGTTTCGATAGGAAAAGAAAACATATTCGCCACTGAAAAACTATGAACATAATGTTGAATTAAATAAAAGATAATGTGTTATAAAGTGTACAGATGTTAGTAGAATGTAAACATAAAAGACTCAATATCGCAAGCACCATTTTTTGCAGAAAAACAGAACTTTATATAAAAAATGAACAAAACAAAGTACAAAGAAACATATTTACACTAATAAACGCACATATGGATTATAATAAATAAAAACAGATATATTTCCAACACTTATATATTTCCTTAGTATCGCGGGCTACCGCCCCAAACCCCCGCTTTGTCGATAGTTGTAAACAACTGCGTACCGGTAAAGTGCAATCTAGCCTGTTTTTGTAGTGTTTAGGTGGCCGCTACGGCATGTAAACAATAGATTCTTTTAAATTGTACAGACATGTGATTGATGCTATACTGCTTTGTAAACTAAGGAGAAACGTTTCGATGTAATGTTTAGAGGATGTTTTGTATCATGACAGTTTTTAATTTATTGTAATTTACATGTAATTTACAATATATTCATATTTTATTTTCAGTTCAAATGATATGCATCCAATGTTTTAGTCTGGGAACCAGGCTACCAATGTTATGAATGAAGGTCATCTAAAGTCAAAAGTGACGTTAAACAGCTATGCCGAAAAAAAAGGTTGGTAAATTATAAAATAAACACGTGCAATACTATGCTTGAGGATAAATTTGCTCAAATTTTAACAGTTTAATGACTTTAATGTGTAGATAATCTTAATTCAAATAATTTTGGCTGAGGTAAGTTTTGACAGAATTATGGCCCTTTGTCTGTTTGTCCACTAGATTAATAAATAAACAGAATATCGTGTAGTTTTAAACTCTCAGTCACTTCTTCATGAAACTCGATCAAACATTCACAATGCAATGACCTTCAAAGGCAGATGATCGTCAAGAAAGACTGAGACCAGTTTTAGCTAAAGAATGGCCTTTTATGTTTTGTTTACCGTTGAAATATAATTGATTTGTCTGTATCCAAACATGTGTTGTGATTTGTCTGTGTCCAAAGTGTTGTGATTTGTCTGTGTCCAAAGTGTTGTGATTTGTCTGTGTCCAAAGATGTGTTGTGATTTGTCTGTATCCAAACATGTGTTGTGATTTGTCTGTGCCCAAAGTGTTGTGATTTGTATTTGTCCAAACATGTGTTGTGGGATCTACAGTGTATAAAACACATTTTTAGTTTCATTTTGTCTTATCAGTAATCGCTATTGCTAATATTTGAACGATCTCATTTCGCTCTTCGTTATATTTGAGTTATTTAATGTTGGTTATACACGTTTGTATTAGCCGTATGTTTTCGTAAAGTTTATGAGTACAGTGCCCAGATTAAAATATTCCATCAATTTATTGTTCATATTTGACATTTCGGTGTGATTTAAAGTATGTGTATCATTAACACATTCGGTATTTCATTTAACAAGCAAATCGATTACCTAAGGCATTTTACCTACGTTTGCAGGTCGGGCAACACTCACATCGGTTAACGTCCGAAAAGGTTTTGGACCATGCTAAACCATCTTACCGCACTAATGGATTTGACTGACCGTTTCAATGCGGTCTTCAATCAATTTATTGCCTTGTACTTTTTTGTTGATTCTTATCGTTAATCAGATACGTTATTTCTTCAACAAAATCTTTCAAGAGAATCTGTCCTGGTCAATCCAAATGGTATAACAACATAAGAACCCAATAATGCAAACTTTGGAATACCTCGTTATCTATTGTAACTAGGAAAATGAAATAAATACAACTGAGGCGACATCTTTATACGTTATCATACATCATACACCGCATCAGTTTATTGAACTATAATCTTTTCTTCTATATTTATTTAATCCATTCAGAAAGATGTTTATCCCTTTTAGAATTTTTCAAAACACAAATTCAGATATGTAAATGTTAACATAACGAATTATTTTCTTTACATTTTGCGGATAATTGTTTGTCAAACTGTCAAATTTATTGTCGGTCTTGAAACGATCAGTTCGATAATGAAATTATTAATATATATTTAATACTGTACTAAAGTTTATATCAGCCTGTGTTACCCGATAGTTACTATTTTAAGTGAATTTATGGAAGAAACACTCTATATGAAAATAATAATAGTGTCATGTTAATTCCATGAATAGGTGCGTAGCCGTACGATATAAATAAATACTCGTTCCTTCTTTTCCAGTTAAAAAATTAGTAGTTAGAATGAAACCATAACGGACAGTGAACTTAATGGACGCAAATTACACCAGCATGTAATAAACCAAACTGAGAGATATGCAACTGCCAATAAAAGTCGAGTTCATCTAGCAATAAGAGTCAGGAACCCATGTTTTTAAAATTCAATTTACCGATAACTTTGTCATTATTAACAGCGGACATTCAGAAATCAGCTATTTCTGTTTTAATGAGATCACGGGAGAACGTAAAGTTTAATCGAAAATGTTTTGTGAAAAAAAGCAACGGCTTAACATGGAGACCTAGAATAATATAAAATAAATCGTTTTCGCAAAGAAGAACAACTATATTTTAAAGTGTCTTTTTGTAAGCGAAATGCCACCGTTTCCGGCAGACATGGATTGTGATCGTGATTAAAAATGTTTCTTTGTGAGCATGCGAATTTTTCGTGTTTTTTTTGTTGGACAAAATTCGTCTGAAACGGCAATATTCTGATTATTGCAAGATCTTAAAACAAAAAATATTATTCGTTTTAACAAGGGTGTAAGTCATGAATGAAACTCGTTGCAAATTGTAAACGTATATAACATGCTGGTCCGTGTGGGCATCAAAGAGAAGTCTATAATGTTATTAAGTACTCGTAGAGAACATTTTAATAAATTATTTCTAGACACTGACAATCGACACGCATTATTTAACATTCTTTATTCAACATGACAGCTTCATATAAGCATTATATAATGAACACAGATTTACATAGGTAGTCCACTGTGCTCACATGCATATTTGTTATAGCTAAATACAGATTCAAGTGACTTAACTTAGTAACGTGGCTTTGTTAAAATAAAAAGCTCTCGAAAAGTCGAATTAGGATGATTTAGAAATATAGTTTATGTGCAGTTTTCACTTACATAAGTATTTAGCATATACGGTCGATAAAATTAAACTACTTTATTATACTGATTTATACCTTTTTTAATATGTTACGGAAAATAAAAGAAATAAAAAAAAGAAACGTATATAAAGGTGATATTCCCTTCTAGAACAGAGTGCAGAAATTAAAATAGTTGGGATCTCATTATACAACGGGCTTTTGATGAATTCATGAGTTTGTATTTAGCTGTATTGCATAGCGTTTGATGAATGTGATACTCAAATGCATTGCTTAAGACAAATATTTAACGAAACAAAGAACCCATTTGCTGACTGATGTCTCTAGACCTAATTTTATGACAACGAGCAATAAACAGACTTGCGGTTTCTGATTAAATGCGCGTTTGGCGGATTTAATCTTGAAACTAGTTAAAGAATCTGTAATAAATATACAATTGCGTACATTGTAAAATTGTCTCACTTCATGTTTAATGTAGTTTACATTCCTGTAGCAAAGAAATCGTATTATTTGCAAATATATTTTATGCATAGCATTCATATAATTACAAGATTTACGTTTGTAAAGTATTTTTATGACAGTGATAAAAGATGAACATATTTTTTTCATATAAAAAGAAATACATTTTCTTTTAACATGCAAACGTTCATTTATAAGTAAGTAACACATTCTGCAAATTATTTAATATCAAATGCTATATTTGATTACGCTCACCAAAGAACCGTTATGACGATGTCCGTGTGATACATGCTCATCTTTCATTTATTTCCGACGCTATTGTATTTGTGAGTTTTGGGGTTAAACATAGTTAATTTCTGATAAATACTAAAATTTCATTATGTGGAGACATTTACCAGTTAAGCTATATATTATGTTACTGCTCGAATACGTTCAGAAGCTTAATACACAGCATATTGCTGTACTTATTATTATGTTCAAACCGTTGTAATATTACATTTATGTGTATATTGTGATACATGTATATTTAGAAACACAAAATAAAATTATATAAATATAGGATCTTGCACGAGTTGTTATATCATACCATATTTTGTTAAACACGTGTGTAAGATAAAAATATTGGTAATGGTCATATTACATGGGAAACAGGGTATGGCATGTGATAAATATAGATTCTGGTACGAGTTGTCATATCATACCATATTTTATTATATAAAATATGGTATGAAATGACAACGAGTGTCAGATCTTTTGTATCACATGCTATTAAATGAGCAAATTAAATAAATATTAACGCAAACATAATGATAAATCCCGAATGCTGTTTACATCCCGTGACGTTATTTGACGTTACATCATCATTTCAGCAAAATAACAATGCGATTGGTCAATCGAACGAAAACTAAGCCAATGAAAACGCTGAAAAAGTATATAACACACGTGTAAGATAAAAATATTCGTAATGGTTATATTACATGGGAAACAGGGTATGGCATGTGATAAATCATGTTATTGTCATCTTTTCTTCTGACAAAATAACCAACGCATGCATAATTATACATGAGATGTGGTGTAAACGAAGTCAACATTTTGTTATCACATTTATACTGACTGATTTGTTATTATCGGATGTGTTTAACACATTTGACATAGCTAGTGTGCTCACGCTCTTCGTCTCTGGATTGCGAGTCTGCAAACCCCTGTTCGATAATGCCAATTTCTCGGATAAAAACACACTTTGCAACATGGATCAGAGATAAATAGAGATAAACAGCTTTGTCTTAAAACGAGGAGCATAAACACTTTGTTTTTACACTACCTGTTATCTCGCATACATTTTACAATTTACTTCCTATGTAATAATGTGTCGTATTTTAGACTAAAGCTATATCATCTTGTAACTAAAAGCCACCATCACTGTTCCTCAACCCAAATTTATGCGTCATTCAGACTTGAAAAGAATGATTTTCTTTGAATATGCGTATTACAGTAAAATTGTATTCGCATCAGAAAAATATTCAGGACAACAGAGACTTGCCGAATAATACAAATAAAAAACCCTGACATAACAGTTTAGAAGGCATGGTATTGTTTTCGTGCAGAAAAGCAAGAGGAATCTATTTCAACGGCAATTAAAAAGAATGAAAAGGAAAGTATAATCAAACTTTACATCTGAGAAAATGGCGACTTTAACACGTCCTCGAGATATGAACGTTAATGATATATTGATTCAGTTGCAAAGGCAATGTGTCAGTCTATTAAGTCAAAATATAACGTCTGAACGTTATCACAAAAGAAACGAGATTTCCCTAGATACATTAACTGTATGCATTTGAAATACATAAATCTATCCAAAGTAATATTGTGTATTAACTCATTATATTATGTTTAACCTCTAATTTTAATACATTAAAGGGGCCTTTTCACAGATTTTGGCATGTTTTGAAGTTTATCATTGAATGCTTTATATTGATACATGTAAACATTGGATACAAAAAGCTCCATTAAATAGACAAGAATAAAATCAAAATAAGAAAAGAATGTAACCCTCAGCAGGGCTCGAACCACTGACACCTGGAGTACTGGAGTTACAAGTCTAACACCTAGACCACTCGGTCATTCTTTCGAATACAATAGCAGATGTATTTCATACCTTATATAAGCAATCATCGTAGTTTCACAAAATATAACGACAACAGCAGAACTCTCCAAATTATTAATTCGTTTCGCGTTGCAACGCTTTATAATTTTCGGGTGTTAAAGTCGTCAAAGGATGCATATAACGGCTATTTTAGAGCATGTTAAATGTTCAGTATTACTGTTTCCTCACAAATATCATAACTGAAACGAAAATTTGCGAATCTAAAACAACTCTGTTCAATTTTGTCAATTTACCCAAACGTGAAAAGGCCCCTTTTCACAGATTTTAGCATGTATTGAAGTTTGTCATTAAATACTTTATATTGATAAATGTAAATATTGGATCTTAAAAGCTCCAGTACAAAATCAAGAATAAAATTTAAAAAAGAAAAGAAAAAAGTAACCCTCAACAGGGCTCAAACAACTGACTATTGGAATCCTGGAGGAAAAAGTATACCACTTAGACCACTCGGTCGTCTGTGAAGGATGTATTGTATACTTTATATAAGCAATCCTCGTAATTTCACAAAATATAACGACAGCAACAGAAATCTCCAAATCATTTAATCGTTTCGCGTTGCAATTTAACAAAACGTGAAAAGGTGCCTTTAAAACGGTCGATTTAATGTAACCAGTTCAGAAGGCTACTATTATGTGTTAATTTGTTGTTGAAAGTAAAATCAATTGAATAACTTACGTACTTATTTTAAACATAGGTGTGTAAACATACTATAGAAATTAAATATTTGTAATTTACCTCTTGTATGGAAAAATTGAAAAGGAATTTGCCATTTATTTTAATATTTGTGAGGGGTAATTCTTCCAAGAAATACATGTAAAGATATAGCATGGTAATAGTTCAGTTAAAATCATAAAACGTTTACATGATTCCTTTTTTATTCTATCGCTGTCGATTGATGAATGGGAAACGTACTCTCGTCTACAAAATTATGTGGTTATAAGCCGTATTCTTAATTGTACATAACACATTTTCATGGAACGTTCCGAGGCTATAATCCCATTTTGTTATGTTGATGTCGTTTTAAATTTATTGTCCTGTACTTCCTAAAATGAAAGACTTGGTGGTGGTTTTATGAATGAATTCAACTCTTCATAACGTTTCTTAGATTCAGTACTCTTATATTTTCCTTAATAAAGCCATTCATCATTTCGTATTCGTTATAAGTCACCCGATACGACTCGAGTTAGTCTGTTCAACAGGCCTTAGGTTAACGGAGTTAGCCTGTACGGACAGGCAATGGTATTACCATCATACCATTTGGTATGGGGTTAGCCTGTAGATAACCTGGATCAAAGATCTATAAATAAATAGTTTATTTATAGATAACGAAGGAAAAGGGATTAGGTCACGGTATCTCGATCTCTCGATTATTTATTGAAAATAATGAAGAAAAACGCCCTTTTAGGTCTTGAACTTGAAAAAAAAGTGAAATATGGAATGCAAATATTTATTTTATTCAAGGAATTTAGAACATTTTAAGATTGAATATAATAAATGCTCAAGTGAATCTATCTTGTTACCTCGTGGTTTATTTGTAATACCTGTGAAATGTACAATAGATTCAATATATTGAAAAACACTATGCATTTGTTGATACATGTAGTTAAATTATATTTAAGTATGCAATAGAAAAAATAATAACAAACAAAAAGTATGAACGTAATTTTATTTAATTATTTTTTTTAATTAATTACCCATCTATTTATCTAATTATTAATTAATTCATTCATTTATCCTTCCATCCGTCCGTCAGTTCGTCCATCCGTTTGTTTGTTCGTTTGTGCGTTCGTGCGTTTGTTTATTGTTTGTTGGTTGGTTGGTTCGTTCGTTCTTTGGTTCGTTCCTTGGATCGTTCGTTTGTTTGTTCGTTTGTTTGTGCTTTTGTTATTTCGTTCTTTTTTTATTTTGGTCTTTGTTTAATTCTTTTTTTCGTTTGTTCGTTCGTTCGTTCGTTCGATCATTCATTCGTTCGTTCGTTCATGCATTCATTCATTCATATATGTATTTATGTTTTAAACATTTTTGTTTTTGTTTTGTTTTTATTTAATTATTTATGCGTTCATTCATTCATTAATCTTTCCATTCCTTCGTCCGTCCGTTTTTTTCTGTTACTTTGTGCGTTCGTGCGTTTGTTCATTGGTTCGTTCGTTTGTTAATGAGTTCGTTCGTTTGTTCTTCCATCCATCTATCCATCCATCCATCCATTTATCCATCCATCCATCCATCCATCGATCGATCCAACCTTCCTTCCTTCCTTCCTTCCATCCTTCCTTCCTTCCATCCTTCCTTCCTTCCTTCCTTCCTTCCTTCCTTCCTTCCTTCCTTCCTTCCTTCCTTCCTTCCTTCCTTCCTTCCTTCCTTCCTTCCTTCCTTCCTTCCTTCCTTCCTTCCTTCCTTCCTTCCTTCCTTCCGTCCTTCCTTCCTTCCTTCCTTCCTTCCTTCCTTCCTTCCTTCCTTCCTTCCTTCCTTCCTCCTTCCTTCCTTCCTTCCTTCCTTCCTTCCTTCCTTCCTTCCTTCCTTCCCTTCCTTCTCCTCCCTCCCTCCCTCCCTCCCTCCCTCCCTCCCTCCCTCCCTCCCTCCCTCCCTCCCTCCCTTCCTTCCTTCCTTCCTTCCTTCCTTCCTTTCTCCCTCCCTCCCTCCCTCATCTACCTCCCTCCCTCCCTCCCTCTCTCCCTCCCTCCGTCCCTCCCTCAGTCCCTCCCTCCGTCCCTCCCTCCGTCCCTCCCTCCGTCCCTCATTCCGTCCCTCACTCCGTCCCTCCCTCCGTCCCTGCCTCCGTTCCTCCCTCCCTCTCTCCTCCCTCCCTCTCTCCCTCCCTCAGTCCCTCCCTCCCTCCGTCCCCTCCTGCGTCCCTCCCTCCGTCCCTCCCTCCGTCTCTCCCTCCGTCCCTCCCTCCCGTCCCTCCGCCCTCCGTCACTCCCTCCGTCCCTCCGTCCGTCCGTCCGTCCGTCCCTCCCCTCCCTCCCTCCCTCCCTCCTCCCTCCCTCCCTCCCTCCCTCCTCCTTCGTCCCTCCCGCCCTA